>NC_054877.1:32620210-32923240 GCF_018320785.1 Cheilinus undulatus | reverse complement strand
AGACAAGACAGGATCAGTGTCCAACTTTTTGAGGTGTTACTGTGTTCAATCATACATAAAGTCTCAATGTTTTCAGACATCATGCATAAGACACGTGCTTGTTTTAATTTCTATTTTTCTGATATTATGTCCAAATGTGAAATAAGGTTGTAAGGCTGTTACCAAGTACTTGTAATTTCCTTTAAGTGGATGTAGATTGCTCTCTACAGATTTAGCTATCAGACGGCTTAACTGAATGTTTTCTTTCAGGGTGCCAGCCCGTTCGAATGACAGAAATCCGACTCTTGAAAGATTGTTACACTGAGATCCTGCTCTGCTTCTGATGAAGATCCACAGATCTGAACTGCTGACTTCAGTCAAAACTTCACATTAATGGGACCTTTTGTGTGCAGACAACCAACTGTGCCATACGTGATTTTTCTGTATTATTATGGAGCTCCATACATTAGCAGAGAAAGGTTTGGATTCCTTGGTCATTTTTTCCCAAATTCTACTTATAAAAACTAAAATTAAGCTAAAAAATCATGAAAGTTAAAGGTGCAATGTGTAAAACTGAATGTCAACATCTAGAAGTGGGTTCTAGATTGCATTTCTCTGCTGGAAACTGTGGCAACCAGTTGAATTTAATGTGTATCTGTAATGTGAATAGAATTCAATACAATACAGTAACTTTATTTATGCTTTTTCCTTTTTTCCTCTCTGTTACCATGGACATATGTAAAAATCCAAGATGGCAGCATCCATGGAGGGGACCCTCCCTATGTATGAATTAAAGGTTTATTCTGAGTTGTTTTTTCAAAATAGCTATTTTTGAATTTAGATGACTAAACACTTATTTAGACCATCTTAGAAATGTTTTTCTTTATTTTACCAAGTTTGTTCAGCTAAATGCTACTAGGCTAAATATTACACACTGCACCTTTAAGGCAATAAAATCTGCTCTAGGATTGTGTGGGTGTGGCTTCAGATGAATGAGCTGAAACCACGCCCACTCATGAAAAACACAATCCTCTCATTTTAAACAGAGGCAGTTGCCCGGCTCTGTGCCAAAGCAAAGAGACGGAATTTGGGGATTAAATGTACTGTTTTCTGGCACAAATCTCTCCATTTTTATACTTTTAATGACCTTGGCTGATAGATTTGGGAAGTTTGCCTCACAATGAACAAAAGATCAGCTAACAACAGACTAGTTAGATAAACTGTTGGTGATTTCATATCGCAGTATTGTGGGGGGGGGTGTTTCCCCATCAAGACTGGTGATGGCCTGCTCAAATAAAACCAAGCCAGGAAAGAGGTGAACAACTTTCTAAGGGTCTTAATCACAAATTCAATCACACTTAGATCTTAGTGTTTTCACGTTAACAGCGGCCTTATTTCAACAGATCTAGTGTGTTAAGACACAAAGTTTGCATTTCATTTTACTGGAACTTGAAATAAAAACACTACGCATAATTTTAAGAAACAGAAGCCCTGTTTGATATGATCATAAAATACTTGTTTACTAATTAGAAATTCCCAGAATTAAAAACTGAACAAACAAAAAAGCACAGATTTAGGTTAAATGCCACCCTTTTGTTACAGAATCAGTGTCATGGTTTTACTGGTGTTATACTTCATCAGGCCTTCTGCAGACATTAACCTTGCTAGGATAGAGTTTGCCTAGTCACAAACTACAGAGATGAATCTTATAAAGGAAAATGTAGGCAACTTTGCAGATACCTGATGCTAATTTTACTTTGACTCCTCAAATTCCTCCTATCAATGTTTACGTTTCTTGAGGCACTGCTTATTTTAGTTGGAAAGCAGGCAGCAAAGAAATGTTAGACAAAACAGTTTTCACAAGAAAATTCATTTCTCAGGTAAACTTGTGGAGGTAAGCACTTTGAGTCTTATGGATGTCTGAGGTTGTTTGTGGGCTCCGGGAGAATTTCAGGGTTAAAACTGGGCTGCAGTACTCTGAATTTTGGGAAAGGCTGGGCTAAGTAATGTGACCCATGCAGTAGCCCATGTGTTCATGTAGTTGCATGTTACATTTATATCTGAGACATTATGAAGGAAATATTACAATTCCAAAAAAGTTTTCCTTTAACTGAAGATCTGATATCCAGAGACTCTCAGGTATTAAAAAACAGCGATGGCACTTTACAGCCAGTTAAATGCCGTGACTGTCCTGGTACCGATCAGGTTAGAAGTTTGGAGTTAGTTAATATGATCTGTCAAGGTTCAAATAGAGCATCAGAAGACTGACTTGAAGCTCAAAGGACTAATCTTGCTTTGTGGTGCACCCCTCTGGTCGTCAGCCGTTATTGCCCTAGGAAGAAAGTTTTCAGTATGTTTTGTTTACTGATCAAATGTAAGTTTTTAAAATTGTGGGAAAAAAAAACATCACAAATGTCCACTTGTTTCTTTTTTATTTAGAACAACACAAATGTTTTAAGCATTGTATCTGTGTGATATAGTACATTTAAAATTAAATTATCTCAAAACAGTATATTTAAACATTAAATATAGGTGACATGTTGTATGAAGGGCATCCTCAGCACTGGTTGTGCCTGTTAGGTCTCTTTTTAAACCCCCTTTCAGTTCAGATTTTGTATTTGTATTAGAAACAATGCATTAAATGAAAAACTATAAAAACACTTTCTATGCATAACAAGTCTGAAGACATTTTTCTTTTTTGTTCTCGTATAGTAGCTCACTCTTTTCTCGTGATTCCTGTTGTTGTTACGAGCCGTCACTCAGAAACATTTGCCTCACTATGTGGCCTAAAAAAAGACTGTAGGTCTGGGTTTAAACATGATGCAGTACAAAAGAAAATTATTTTGTTTCATGTAAATGGGAAAATTGGTAAAGAAGAGAGGTGCTCCCGAATTATGACAGAAACTTACTTAAACCATGAGAAATCTGAGGTAAAAGTTGTCTTCATTAGAAATGGATTCCACACTACATTACTGCATAAAACAAGAATAAACAGTCCGTCCATTTGGAACCATGTAAAAACAGAAAAAGGTAACAATATCCAAAATAATTAATCTTATCCCCTTTCCAAACGTCTAATGTTACCTTCATCATTGAGCAATATTGTACTTTTGGCCAGTATTTCATTGACTTAAAAAAAAAGAAGTGAAACAACATCCAATGTACATACACATACAGTCTAGTGAAATCTAAAAAGGTCCCCGTTGGCTTCATGAGGCAGCGTTTGTGGCCGTCAGAGAGCTGTCTTGGTCAGTCTTGAAGGTCCTGGGCAGCGGGGTGACCTCTACCATGCTAAGCCCAGTGTGAGGGACACTAGTGTTCATTATGTGTCTCTGTAAATGTTTAATCCAGTCCTCCTGCACAGAGAGGGGGCCCTGGAAGACGAGGTCACAGAACCTGTAAACACAAGAAGAAGTTCATGAAAATATGTAAAAATTGATGATTTGGGTCACGCTAGTATTATGTCTAAAGGGCTGAAAGTAGGGTCAGTAGTCTCTATGGCAGGTTGGCATTTCTTATAGCCTTAGCTTGTAGGCACTTAAATGGGAACCAGATGGTTGCTAACCCCTACTGCTTGGGGCACCAGTCCCTGAGCAAACAAAGTGAAATATTTCTGCCCTTTTTTCTTCTAAACTTGATGTTTACAGCTCATGGAAATCAAAAATCTAGCATCTCAAAATATTAGAATATTACATAAGAGCAATCAATAAAAGGTTTATAATAGAGAAACCTAAATGCTCTGAAAAGTATGTCCATTCATGCGCTCAATACTCTGGCTCCTCTTGCATGAATGACTGCATCACACACTGTGGCATAGAGGCAATCAGCCTGTGGCACTGCTGAGCTGTTATGAAGCCCAGGTGTCTTTGATGGCAGCCTTCAGCTCTTCTCTCCTGTTGGCTCTGGTGTCTCTTATCTTCCTCTTGACGAATGGGTTCACAAAAATTGGCAATTCTAAATTAAAAATCATTTTATTGATTTGTCTTATATAATATTCTTGTATTTTGAGTTTCTGGATTTTTGATTTCCACTTTTCACTCTGAGTATAACAGGGTGGGCAACTAGCACCTGCCAGCAGCCAAATGCAGGTATTTTTGATCAGTGTCGGGTGTATTTGCTCAGCATACCAGCCACTGGGGCAGGTAACTAGATGAGTGATTTTGTGACGCTAAACAGCGCAAATTAAGTCAAAGTTTTCTGCTTGTTCCTCCCAACTTTATGATCAGAACTGAGCAGACCTACACGCTCACTGACCAGAGCCTCGCCGCCTCCTCTACATGTCAGAGCTGCTCTCAAATGTTTACAGCCAACTGTGTGCTGACTATATGAGTAGCACAGCAGCGAGGTGTATCTGCGAAAGGTGTCCAATGTTTCTTTCATCTTAAGTCCATGATAGTTAAACAAGACCTGAATTCTGACGTGAGACTGCACAAATCATAAACAAAAATCTAAATTTTTGCAAGCTGGGCATTCATAATCCAGGAAAATGCCACTGAAACATTTTACTTCACTGAATGTATATAATATATATATATATATATATATAATATATATTGTTTATTTTGAAAAAATGGTAGACCAAAAAAAAGTGAGTGGCAGGTAAATATTTGATTCTACGAGCCACAGGTAAGCAAAAGGTTGATTTTCACAATTATAGGAAAGTTTCTCTTTGTAAATTATAAAACTTTTTTAACATTCTGTATTCTACTTTTTTGAGATACAGAGAAGGAGGGGCCACGATGGTCTTTTCCCACCGTTTTGTCAAATTTTTTGCAATTTCTATCCCAGAAAGTAAATCCTGTTAATGATGTGTTTTAATGATTCATTAACCAGCCTGAATAAACTACTCTGCTGATTACTCTGCTGGTTAAGAAGATCCCAGTCCCACTCAAAAGTTTCAATAACAAAAACTACAGTGGTTTCATTCAAATTTAAACAAGGACTGTATTACCTGATCTTTCGATAAAAGGGTTTCTTAATTCTTTCAATGTTAACAACCTATTTTCAAGATTTGATCCTATAAAAATAGTATAAATAGTGTAGTGGTACCAGTATATCCGGTTCTGCCAGTTTGGGCCCCCCCAAAAAATAAAGCCAGGGCCAAATTTTCTTTACAGTGCAGCACTGATTGAGAAAGTGTCACCCAACACCATGCGTAGTGTTTTGGGGCTAAGAAGAGGGATACGCTATTATTTTTCCTTGAAACATGACACTGGCACACGCTATATGATATCTGAGCCGATTTTGTTCCCCCCTGCCAAACAAACTCAGTAAAGGCCTGTTTACAAGATGGTTCCAAAGATCATCTTTCATCTTCCTTTGGTGTTAAAGAATAACACCCCCCCCCAATCTGCTCGAAAGACGATCTGTGCCGCTCCAACCCAGGAATGTAAACATTAAACTTGTTCAATATTTACGAACAGAAATCCTCTTGTGTTGGGGGAACACTGAAGACAGCCGAAGAGGCAAGGCACAACTTTTTCATGGAACAGAGTAACAGCTAATCAGGAAGCAAGGTGATCAGACCAAAGCAAAAAGAAAAATAAACACAGCTATAGCAATGAAAGTAAACATTAAATATAAAGTTTAGATGGATGTAAAAAATGAAGGACTAGCTTTGTGATTTGTGCCAGCAACAAAAGTGTTTGGATGTGTCCTGCAAAACGTAACACAATTAAACTGATCAGACCAAAAATGCCACTGCTATGGATGTAGCAGGTAGCTAACAACTCATCATTAGTGTTAATTTCGACAGCTATTTTACTCAGTCTTAAGTCTTCAGATTAAATGTCTTTTAGTATTAGTCACATTTTAGTTACCTTTAATATTTTTAGTCAACAAAAACTCCAAAAATATTTTAGTCTAGTTTTGGTCTCTAAAAAGTCCTTACATTTTAGTCTTAACTTTTAGTCCAAACATTTATTCAGTTGCATTTAGGTCTTGTTTTAGTCATCTAAACAGAAAAAAAAATTACTAAGGCATTAAAGTCAAATTTTTGCTAGTCTTTCTAATGGAAAAAATGCTGTTGATGAACATTTCAGTCATAGTTTTAGTCCATGAAATTAACACAGCACATCACATTAACTAATTTACTCTAAAGCCACATTGACTGAATAAGATTCTGAGTTTTGAAAGTCGAGATTCCAGTAGTTGGTGTACAGAATCTGTTAGTGTGTAGTGTGACGTGTGGGTCATCTTGTTCAACACCACACGCCATCAGAGCAAAGCATTTAAATCTTACATTATGTGGTGCCATGTGTTGGCTCTCTCACATTAAAAATGGTTGAGAATAGGAACCATTGTGTGAGGCAGGCTTTATTTGAGTGTCTGTTGTGTAACATGAGAGTTATGAATCCATGCTACTTTTTTTAAACATTTTGACACTCATCATTAAATACAGTTTTCCAGTGTCTCTTAAAGTTTACGAAAAACAGCAGCCAACAGAAACATCTGGGCTATCTTTTTTTACTTTATGTGCTATTTTATGTGTACTGGGTTAACAGGGAGAATAATAACTTATACTCCTCAAGAATAAATAACAGTACCTGCAGGTGAGTCTGTACATTTCCTCTGGAGATTGTGGCAAGGGCTGCGTCTTCTTTTTTGGGCCTGGCCTTGAGCGTTGTCTTCTAATTTTGCATTCGAATGCTGAAAGACAGAAAACACCTTGTTAAAGCCAGACTTTTAAATTTAAATGGGTGACAAGTCTCAGAAAATTAAAATACTTGCTGTGATTCAGTAATGTTTCAAACTAAAAATAATTAAGTTACACAAAATTATTATTATTATTTTTTTAAAGATTTATTTTTGGGCATTTTTGTGCCTTTATTTGATAGAGGAGGACAGTGGATAGAGTCGAATACAGGGACAAGAGTGGGGGAGAGACATGTGGTAAAGGGCCTCAGGCCGGATTCGAACCCGGGCTGCATGGGATGCTGGTACATGCTACTGTTTCAGCTACAGATGTTGAACAACATAAGCTGAAAGCTCATAGTGCCCTATACTGGTTAAAGAAAAAAAAATACAGTATATATTTCTGCCAAATTAATTTAAATTGTACATATCTTTAATCAATTCTTGATTGTACTGCAAAGTATTGTTACGTCCAGACTACAGTAAGAATTAGAAGGGTTTTGATGCTGCAGCTTTCATGAGCCGCATGTACACAAAACTATAGAGTAAGTGAAACTTGCAAATATGATGTGCTCAATTGCTGTTGAAGCAGTTCTATCAAGCCAAATATTTAAAGCACTTTAATGAATCTTTTAAATCCATACACAAAGATTACCATGTGATACTTTTATATTTGCCCTTTTTGATTTTTGATTCAATGTAGAATCCAGAAGATAATTACTGCAGAATAAATGCTAACATGCTTTCACACACAAATGTGACTTTTTTTAAAGTGTCAATTGTTGATTTAAATTACTGCTTCTATGAAAATGTATACACTCGACAAATACTATAGACAGTGAAGTGGGTCCTTTCTGTGTGTCTATGTGAAGTGGTAGGTGACAGCACTTACTTGCACCCTCCCCTAAGGCATTCCTTTTTCGTTTTGCATATGCCCGCAGGTGATTAGACAAGCTAACACCGCTGTGGAAAGTTGCATTGCAATGGACACACACCTTTGTGTTGAATTCACCTTTCTCTGTAAAAAGACAAAAACAAACAAAAAGGTGAAAACTTGAATATGTTGACTGATATTTTTATGTGGTGCTGAGCCATTGTGGGATTTTTGATCTTTAAAAGTTAAAATTAAAGGACTGGGTTCAACATAAGCCTTTCTCATACATGTACTAGCATTCTAAATTGAAGTGTTAGCGGTTAATAGAAAGTGCAACAGAAGTGAGTAAAAGTGAGTCACTAAACTGACAACAACAAATATATTTTACACTATGAAAAGTAGCTTTGGTACTCTGAAATCATTCCTAAGTCTCAATACTACAGTCATAATAAACCATATCTTCTCTTAAGTGGTCACCTTTATACAAAACCGCCATTATCAGAGAACACACACATTGGTAGTATTTGGAACATGCTCCGTTGTGTGTTTATGGATATTTTTTTGCAACTCAGCACTTCAAAGCAATTTTGATTATGAATGAAGACAAAAAATAATTACCATCCACATTATTATGCACCTCTGTTTTTTGGCAATAAGTGATTATTCCTCGACAATGTCATCATACACCTTTATGCAGACGACACTTCAATCTGATGATTTGTGCTCTGATAAATCCTTAAGTAACATGTTTGTATACTTCTAGAACATGGTGTATTTACTGAAATGAGCATTTTGAGATCTAGTTATTATGCTCAACCTGACATGCCAGATAGACTGTATCATATTTCCAGCATATAAACTTAGCATGAAAAGTAAGGAAATTTGCATCAGTTCGATTTTGTCTTTCTTGTAACAATGCTTCATGGCCCTTTTAAACTGTGCCACATTGGAAAGGAACATGCATTTGTAGATGAACAGCAGAGCTGAGATGTGGGGTGCACCCATGAAAAATTCGACCAATTTTCTCTTCCAAAGCCAAACAGCTTATTTTGCTGTGATATTGACTGTTGTTTTGAGCTTCTGGTGCCCCCAGGTAATGACAATCTGGCACCTGACTGTGCTACAGTGGTCAGTAGGTTCTGCTCCAAGAATTGCAGTTGGATCACAGGGTCAAAGTGTGGAGAAGATGCTGAGAACGCTTTGCCCATTGCTGCACCGATGGATTAACATCCTTTAGTTGAGGCAGTGTGATCGTGTGGGGCAGCATTTCCCTCACTGGAAAAACGAGGCTTGTCATCATTGTAGGCAAATTCAATGCCGAGAGATATCAAGATAAGATTCATCCCATATCTCAGCCTGGGACTGAACTCTACCCTCCCAGATAACAACACTCAACACTACTGACCAGGGTTTATCAGAGACTACCTTGAGAATTTTGAAGTGGAGAGGATGGAATGGTCAGCCAGCAGTCCTGACCTCAACCCCATTGAATACTTGTGGGATCAGCTTGGGCGTGCTGTTTGTGCCAGTGACCAACATAACACCATTGGCTGAGCTATGACAAATGCTGGTTGAAGAATGGGTTGCCAGCCCACGACAGTGTGTGACCATGCTGAGGAGGAGGTGTCAGGCTGTTGAGGCTGTGTGTGGTTCTTCCACATATTACAGAGGCTCCTGTCTATTAAATGAATGAATTGTTAAATTGCCAATATGTCTTGTGTCTTCAGACTTCAATCATCCAATCCACCAAACAAGAGTCAATGGCAGGATAAGGTGTTTGGCAGTGGCAGAGAAGATATGGCCTATTTTTCATGGGCTGCTCATCCCAATGCATGTTCCTTACAAATGTGACAACATTTAAAGGGAAATAAACAGGCTCTGCAGCAGTATAAGATTCGTTGCCACAAAGCATTGTTACACTAAAGAAATAATCTACCAAACACAAATTTCCTTACTTTCTAAGTTCTGTCACAATCATTACAGGCCAATCAGAGTGACAAGACAAAATGAGGTAGTAGGCATGAGCAGCTCAAATTGTAAAATGACCTTGACAGGCAGGCACTGCTGTACTTAATGACAGGGGACATTTGGTGGTGGATAAAACTCATGCCAAGGCTGGTCAGGAGAAGTGTAAAAACATCTTCTATGCCAAGAGAACATTTCAGTGATGCCCTTTGCTCTGATTTAAAAAAAAAAGTCCAGCTCTGATGAAGCTGCCACTATACTACCGAGCTAAACCGACAGTAGCCGTTGCTACAGGTTTCTATTACAAATAAACCCCACCTGTAGCTACTGCCTCGCTCTCCTCAAATAATGCTGATTGGTCTGGTTGTTCTCAGACCTGGCATTATCGTTTTAGATTGGAGCTTTGCAAGATGGATGTGCCTGATGACAGACATGGAATCTGGCCAATCCATCTGCTTAGAAAGGTTATGTTAACATTTAGCTAGTACCCTCTTGGCACAAGTCAAATATCCATCCATTCATTATTTACACCACATAGGTTGTTTCCACCGAGCGGTCCGGCTCAGTTCGGTGCGGTATGGCACGCTTTTTTTGGCTTTTCCATAGAGAAAGGGTCCTAAAAAACCAACCCGTACCGTCCCACTTTTCGGCACCCTTCTGTAGGGGTGCCAATCTTACCTAACCATACCAAAAAGGTGGAGCTAGACACACAACAATAGGGGCTGCACTGACGTCAAGTCAGCGCGCGACTCAGCTGCTCGCCTCCGGGCTTCAAACACGGAAGTCTACGCTGTGAGAAGCGGGCGAAAACGGGAGAAAAATTGACTAATATCTGCCTAAATGGAAAATATTTGGATATTTAGATGGAGATCCAAACTGTTTCCTAGTCTGTGGATATTGGTATCTGGCCACAAATCAAGTTTCCTGATGTTTATCTGGATGATTTAAAGAACACAAAGCAGAGCCCAAAGGCTCACATCAGCCTGATCCATCCGCGATGGATGAAAAACTACATTAATGCAGAAGTTTTGTGAATACGAAACCTTAGAACAGTTCATTCTCATCTGTAACTAGTTATTAATCAACTGCTTACGTTAAATAACCTGTGAAAACATCGCTCTGCGGTTGTTGAATGGGCTCATAAAACTTAAGGCTGCAGACTATTTTACAACGAGATCAGCACACCCCGGATTCCTGACTTAATCTAGCTTGATTTTAACACCAGCTGAACTTTAACTTTATTTTTAATGCGGCGAGTTCTCATAGTACAGCTCTAAACTTTCATATTTTGTCGTATAAACTGTTCTAGACTAGATATATTCACATATTAACATAGTGTTACAACTCAATCCATCTCTGTACACGTATTCCATCAGCTGAGGATCTTTACTGACAGCGGTTAACATCATGAAGATGTAGTTATTTTTTAAAAAGCACTTTCAGCTGAAATAAAGCTGTTTACTGCTTATTCCCTACTGACTTCTGTCACTCATCCTTTCTATAACTCTGCTGCTGCAACAGCTGACTCGTGCTGTCTGTGATGTCACATTCATGCTATTACAGCCCTGCCCACCCAAGTGAGAGCATGGGTGTCTGTGGAAACGCAAACTATTTGGCGGTTTAGCGTACCAAACCATACCAAACCGAACTGAATCAAACAGGACCCCCTGATGGAAACACAGCTTTATACAGTTCCAGGTCTGGAGCCAATCCCAGTTGTGACTGGACATAAGGCGGGGTACACCCTGGACTGATCTCCAGCCAAACACAGGGCTGACATACAAAAGCAAACAACCAGGTACGCTCACACCTTTGTTGTATTAAGAGATCACAGGGTCTCTATAGTCTGAACCAATTTTATAAATACCTTTTAGTAGGCTTTAACTTCTACCCTCACCTATCTAAATAAAAAGGATAGGGAAGAAACCTACCGCATGTTGACTTTGGCAGTGATGATGCAACTCTTGACCCTGGACAGTGCTCACCATTTGAAGGAACTGCGCAACTGGTTTTTGACATCTGAGAGGACCCCTTTAGTCTACCGTCTTCCTGACACTTCCTCTTCTTCAGAATTCCTATCAAGGCAGTAGTGCCAGAGAGAGCATTTTTAACGTCCAGCTTAGTCTCTAGTTGTCCTTCATCAGAGTCCATTTCCTCTAAGGAAAATGTGTGGGTCCGTGGTCCAGTTTCAGTGCAAACACTGTGAATAGAATTTCTTTTTGGGAATCCAATGGGCCTATAACAATCAACACTGGACAGCTTTGGTGAGGCACCATATTGGAAATGGTTCCGTCTCTTTCCGAGAATTTGAAGTGCCCGCTGGAACTCCTTCTTGTCTCGCATCAGTTCCCGGAGTAAAAATAAGGGTGACTTGTTCTTTTTGGAAAAGGTTTTACCAAGCTTCTTGAGGTGGCCTCGTATGTGGTTGGATTGTCCAGTCCTGTTATCAAATGAGTCCCCACATAATGGACAAGAGTGAATGCTCTTGACAGCATCAGGATCCGATTCCATCTGTAATGCTGTAAAAAAAAAAAAAAAAAAAAGAGAGAGTTAAAGTCACAAAGTCATTATGAAGCATCAACATTGTATAGTGCGATTACAATATCATAAACTTTGTGTCATTGAAGAACAGTTACAGGGCATGTGCTAAAATCAGTGTTTGCATATGAAAGGCTTTGGTGAGACATCTGGTTTTGAGGTAGTTCATCAGTCTTGTGGCTACCTTATCAGCATATCAAAGTACTAAAAAGCTTCATAAAAACATGTTTCTAAGATGATGCAAACAGTAAGATCTCAGCAATGACAACCAATGACTAGTAATAAGCAGCCCTGGTGAGCCAATAGCCACTAAAATCGAAGTTGTTAAAATATTTGTTTAGGGGGCAACTGGACTTGGTTGAGGTTCTTGAAGAACTTGGTTGATCTTCAATAACCTCAACCATGTCCAGTTGCCCCCTTGCTGAAGATTAGGACAACCATGACCTGGAGAAAGGAGAACCTAGACACATTAAAAAAAAAAAAAAAAAAAAAAAAACGCTCTTATAAAACAGAGATTTCTTACAGTAAAGGGTGTTTAGTAAGCATATAAATACCTTTTTTCAACTTCCGTATTGCAGACATCTTCCGACGAATTCTTGGCCTTCTATCATGAGTAGCTACCTGCTCAGGAGACACTACATGGCGTGCATTGTAGCTCAGTCCAACCCTATGCAGATGCCCTCGGACATGGTTGGACAATGAAACGCCTGACTCAAAGACTGCTGGACAGTATGGACAGCTCTTCCGTTCCAAATCCAAGTCTGACACATCTTCTGAGAAAGATTCACTCAGCGGTATTTGGTGTTCCTCGAAGTTTTCTTGAAATACATCAGTTTCTATGCATTCTTCTTTGACTTCAAAGTCATCTTTGTCTTGCTCTTCTGTCTTTATTTTCTCAAACAGCTTTTTCGATGCTTGCAGGGCACCCCTCATAGACATTCTTCTGCTATATGTATAAATGATGTGTTTTTCTTTCTTGATATCTTTGTCGAAACGGTTGGAGACGACATCTGTGTCCCTAAATTTGAAAACGTCTTTGTCGTCAAAGTCTGACTCGTCATCTTCTTGGTTTGTTTTCTTGGGGCTTGGTTTTGGTAAGATGAAGCATGAGTCTTGGTCAGAGGTGTTTCGATATGGGGTTGACATTTTCCGTTTGGATGGCGACTTCTTGACTGTTGACTGATCTTCGTTCAAGTTGGGTACACTACTGCAGTTAAGATCATTTTTTGTCGGACTTGATGGCACTCTATTGCAGACTTGGGTTGAAGCTGGTTCTTCAACTTTTACAGCCAATGTTCCTGCACTCTCTTTGTCACTACTGGAGTTCTGAACAGATGTGGTGCAATTACTGCTTTCCTTCTTCTGTTCTGCGTTCTTCTTTCCGTTCCTTTGTCGGGACAGAAGAACACTGATAGACTTGTCAAGCTTTGACTCTGTTTGTTGGGACTTGAGACCTCTCTTTATCTTGCTATTTTTGAACAGGTCTGAAATGTCACTAGACTCGCTAGGAGAAGAAGTTCTTTTAGGGGAGATCTGATCTTTGATCAAGATTTTAGATGTAAACTCTGCATCTTCAACTGGAGTTTTACAAGTAGGCACATGCTGTTCCTTAGATGAGGATGCAGTTTTCTCACTACGTAGCACAGCTTCGTATTCCTCAAAAGTCTGTTGATGGCGCCGCAGAAGGTGATTCTTAAAAACTGTTTTGCTAGGTGCTCTATAAGAACAAACATTACAGGAGAACATTTCAGAGTCATCTTTTTCAATCTGCTTCTTAACGGTGATCACGGTGTGCTGCATAATGTTGTGTCTCCTCAGCTCATTCTCACTTAGAGACCTGAAGCTACATTTGTCACATCTAAACTTTCTCTTGTCCTTCTCGTGTGTCTTTGCATGTTGGACAAATGTGTTTGGGCAGTGTGTAACAAATGTGCACTGAGGGCAGAAAAGCTTTTTTCTCTCCTCTTTCTTTTTGTCGTTCATGCCTTTGATCTCTTCAGTGAGTCTCTTTCTCTTCTCCTGGTGGACAGCCATGTGCTCAATGAGCGAACCACTTTGTCTGAAGGACTGTCCACATTCGCGACATATGAAAGGCTTTGGCGAGACATCAGGAGGGTCAACTCGAACATGAGACTTCATGTGACGACGTAAATGATGCTCTTTCTTGAAAATGAGCTTACATTTTGAGCAAGGGTAATGTGTTGGCTTCTCCTCTAAATGGGAATTTATTGTTAGACTTCTTTTCAGTGGTGAAACCCCGTGACTTACACTGTTATTGTGTGAATTTCTTGCAGGTCCATTGTAGAGAATGCCTTTGATAGACTTCACAGTTCCATTGGGATACCTGGAAACCTTTTCTGTTGACAACTGTGACTTTGAGAACTTCCTTGACCTTTGGACTTTGTTGACAGGAATGGAATCTTCTTGGCCAGTGTCAGATTCCTCAGATGACTTGGGGCTCAGATCAGGATAAAGGTCTTCTGAGGGATCCACCATGACAACCATGTCCATTTTCCGTTTCCTTCTTCGTCGGTTATTGGCAGCAGAGACTTCGTCTTTAGACTCCTCACCAGGAGAATCACCATGGCTTTCCCAGAGAAACTGCATGAGCTCTTTGTGAGGGTCCCAATGAAGGTCACTGGCACCACTGAAATTATCCAACGAGTTCTCAGGTGAGTCTTCGTCAAAACCCCAAATCCCTGCAGTGTCAATTTCCTGCACAGTTTTAAGTGGAGTGATGCTTTTTGTCTCTTCTTTCTCTGCGGAGATGCTGTTAAGTTCATGAGCTTGTGTAGCCTGATGGGAAGAAGGCCCATTTCCCAGGCCGACAGGAGACAGCATGTCCGTGTTTGACAGAACATCCAGGACACTGTTTTGTTTCAAAGAAGGCTTGCCGAAAGAATCGATGCAAGAGGCAGCTTCCTGCGCCATTCTCACTGGCTCTTGCAGGAGTGTGAAGGCATTGATCTCAGCTTCTGCATCTTTGTCATCTTCATCAACACCTGTCAGACATGACATTTCAGCTGCCATGACCTGAAAAAAGAAAAGTACAGCCTTCTTAGATATTCCTCAATCAGAAGTGCTTTTACGCAAAATCCACCACTATGTTAGGCAGAAGGTACTATACTTTTGTACAGTAAGACACATCTGATTTTGTAATATTGGCATTTTATCTCTGTGGGATGTTGTTTCAGGATAGCTTGGTAATTTTGAAGTGGGGTTGTATGAGGTATTTATCAATAGATGGTATGCTATCTGCAGGAGATGCAGCAGGAGTGTCAACACAGAAGCTGAGCTTTACTTCACTGCAGAGTGGGCCATCGGTACCACTACATACTTAAATGGACCAAGGGAAAACTTCTTCAGATTTAAACTCAACAGGTCCTAACAAGGAGTAACCCTTTATGGAAACTGGAGCATTTCACGAATGCCTAAGGCTGCATCATCTACCCTTCACAGTTCCCTGCAATGCTGAAAAATATTCTTTCCTGGACCTTCTTCAGAATTTTACAAAAGAGATTTGAAAAGTAGAAGAGCCTCATGGAAAGTGAGTTGTTGGCTCATGTTTGTGTATTGCCTAATGATACACCTGAATGATACAACTGTACGGTATAATCAAATGGACATTGCAAATACTCGATTCAACACTTGCTTGCAAGTATTCAACCATGATTCTAGGAAGAAGAACCAACAGACTCAATTTCTCAGAGCTGCCCTTTTGTTCATGGACAGAACAACTGAAAATGACCCAGTGGTACCCTTGGTAGGGCAACTGAAAACACAAATTTTTGTATCCACCGACCTTGACATTAAACAGCCTTAAGTTGTCAAGTCAGTTAAAAGCATAGACTGCAGGAACTATTGGACAAACCCTGGGTGGTTTCAGCCATTCGGGGCTATGAAGGACAATCTGTGGACATCATATTGAAAATGTCATTTCAAACCAACTTTAGATCAACCAAGGCTTTAAACCTTGATCAACTAAACAGATAAAGATGAGGAACTGAGGCTGCTCTTCAGCCTCCTGACAACAGCAACACTGTGGTAGCTTGCAGTCATATCAGCCATGCCACTGTGGCCCAGTTGGTAGACAGTTGACTTGACCGGATGGTTGGGGGTTTGATCTCCAGCTGCTACAGTCACACGTTGATCTGTTCTCATGCAAGAAACTTATTCCCAGTTTGTACAGCTGATATACAGTAGTACTGTGCAGAAATTTTAGGCATGTTTGAGTCAAAAACTGAGTCTGAAGTAAGGTGTAGATATGGCGAGTAAGCCGGCCTTAGGGCACCACCCCTGTTGTGCTCTGGACGTCCTTGCATATTACCAGGGGCATGGGAAAATAATCTTTTGAACAAATGACAAAGTCCAGGTGTTGGATGTGGTGAGCAAGCTTGGCCTAAGGTACTGCCAAGGCAGGTACACAGATTGCCATGAGCCCCTGATCATCCCTTGGATGTCCCAAGGGCCCGAGAACTGCAGTTGGTCACCAGATATTTTAGCAGAGGTGAAAAACACTGGACAAAAGAGATGCTGTTGAGCTTGACCTTGGCTGCCAAGTGGCACACAGGATTAAGGCATGTTAGTCTGACTAAAACTGGTGTTCTGTGGATGCTCCACAGTTTCTATGTGGAGCTTTGACTTGGAAGTTCATGAGCTATTACTAGAAGCTGCTACTGACCCAAGGTATGGGCACTTTCTGTAGTTTCAATACTTGAATACTCTCTTACCTTATGGACAAATAACTGATTTTTCTCAAGTACACTATATTGCCAAAAATATTCACTCACCCATCTAAATAATTGAATCAGGTGTTCCAATCACTTCCATGGCCACAGGTGTATAAAATCAATCACCTAGGCATGCAGACTGTTTACATTTGTGAAAGAATGGGTCACTCTCAGGAGCTCAGTGAATACCAGCGTGGTACTGTGATAGGATGCCACCTGTGCAACAAGTCCAGTTGTGAAATTTCCACACACCTAAACATTCCACAGTCAACTGTCAGTGGTATTATAACAAAGTGGAACTGATTGGGAATGATGAAGTGGTAGGCCATGTAAAATGACGGAGCTGGGTCAGCAGATGCTGAGGCACATAGTGCACAGAGGTCGCCAACTTTCTGCAGAGTCAATCGCCGCAGACCTCCAAACTTCATGAGGCCTTCAGATTAGCTCAAGAACAGTGCCTAGAGAGCTTCATGAGGCCTTCAGATTAGCTCAAGAACAGTGCCTAGAGAGCTTCATGGAATGGGTTTCCATGGCCAAGCAGCTGCATCCAAGCCATACATCACCAAGTGCAATGCAAAGCGTCAGATGCAGTGGTGTAAAGCACACTGCCACTGGACTCTAGAGCAGTGGAGACACGTTCTCTGGAGTGACAAATCGCGCTTCTTCATCTGGTAATCTGATGGACGAGTCTGGGTTTGGTGGTTGCCAGGAGAACGGTACTTGTCTGACTGCATTGTGCCAAGTGTAAAGTTTGGTGGAGGGGGGATTATGGTGTGGGCTTGTTTTTCAGGAGCTGGGCTTGGCCCCTTAGTTCCAATGAAAGGAACTCTGAATGCTTCAGCATACCAAGAGATTTTGGACAATTCCATGCTCCCAACTTTGTGGGAACAGTTTGGGGATGACCGCTTCCTGTTCCAACATGACTGTGCACCAGTGCACAAAGCAAGGTCCATAAAGACATGGATGAGAGAGTTTGGTGTGGATGAACTTGACTGGCCTGCACAGGGTTCTGACCTCAACCCGCTAGAGCATCTTTGGGATGAATTAGAGCAGAATGAGAGCCAGGCCTTCTTGTCCAAAATCAGTGTGTGACCTCACAAATGGGCTTCTGAAAGAATGGTCAAAAATTCCCACAAACACACTCCTAAACCTTGTGGAAAGCCTTCCCAGAAGAGGTGAAGCTGTTATAGCTGCAAAGGGTGGACAGACGTCATATTAACCCTATGGATTAAGAATGGGATTTTGTTTAAGTTCATATGTGAATCAAGGCAGGTGAGTGAATACTTTGGATAATATAGTGTATGTCAAGGGGACTAATCACTTCAGCAGTCAGTAATAACAACCATAGTCATTACTGTCTTCATTAGCAGACTAATGTTAGTATAACAGCTTAGTTTTCAAACAGGGCTAGCAAATGGTGATCTGTAGGACTGCCTATTTTTTCTGCTAGTTTCTTATTCTTTAGTCACATTTGGTAAAGTGTCAAACTAATATTTCTGATATGCAGGTTTGACACTATCTAACACTGCACATTATCGTTATCTTTATGGTCAGTGCACTTCCAAACAGCCTTTTTCTGGTCACGGCTGCCGTGGTGTATGTAATGCTAACTGAGATGAACTATTGTAACCTAAAGGCTTATTAATACCTTATATCTGAAATGCAAGCAAATAGGTTATGCCCAAAACGTTGTAATACCACCAGTAATCTAGGGCGCAGTGTTGAGCAATGTAGCCAACAGTTCAAGCCAGAGCAGAACAAAACAAAGGAAAAATATTCTTAAAAAGCTGCAGCCTGTTGCACCAGCTATGCGTTAGTTCTGTCTTAAGGTATGGCATAAAGTCCACCCTAAACCCTATGCTTAAACTAGTTAAGATATAACTTAAGTTGTGTCACTGATCGGTTGACAGAAATGTAAGGTTGATCTTAACTAGTAGATTTACGTCCAAACGAAGCAAAATATTGTTGCAGATAAGCCATTTTCTCTTACTTTAAAACCAATCACTGAAAAGCATTTTTTTAACTCAGTGTTTGCTACGGATGCTAACAGGGTAGGGTTAGTAAAAATAATAAATAAATAAATAAATAATAATTTATGCTAACTGACGTTAATCCTAAAACAGCACCCAGAGTGGATGAAAAATATGACAAGGCATTTTGCATATATGCGTTTTGAAGCCTACAGCCTAAAACTAGAGTTAGTATAAACTAGTAACACAGACATCCAGTGGTGAAACCGCTAATAACACAAGATAATTTAACAGTGGACAGCGGAAATGATCACCACTCATAGAAATCAACAATGCCACTTATCAAAGAGAACGCAGTGCTTACACCAAAGTGCCAGTAAAATCCTCAATTCCTCGTCATCCTCCAGGTTATCCCCTCTCTCAGAACTATCACTATGACAACCATATTCCACAGAGGACTTTACACCAAGTAGGTCAGTGTAAGGTTTAAGTTATAACTTATGTCAGTGTTGAAACTATCACAGCTGGTGAAGCACCTTAAATGTTAGGAGAGCGTAAAATACATTTTAAGAACTTGCGTTCAAACTAGGCAACACTGGAACTTGCACACAGCTGGTGCAACCCATAGCAGGACTTTAAATTTCTGAGTCAAATTGATAGATATTGTGTGGGCTGTTAGAATTTACTAATATATATTTGATGTTAGCTCACACCAGCAGAACTGCTAGACGTGGGGCAATTAGAGGAGCAACGAAAAAGCATAAGACAGTGTACTCTAGCGGATAGCAGATGCGTGAGTATGTGGATAGTGACCATTGACTGTAGAAAGAATTGGAAAAACCTGTGTGACGTCAGCTGTCTGCTTACAATAGGCAGACTCAAACAGGTCTTGAAGCCAATCCGCAGAGGCTTCCATATTGAAATCGCGGTCTCACCCGAACCTTGGATCTACCTAACGGCCAGCCCACTAAGTGTGACTTGTCAGCTAGCTAGCTAGCATTCTGGTTGACAGAAACTTAGCCTCTGCCTGTCGAGCTATCTGTCAGTCAAATGAGACGTGCCAATCAGCGCAAAGTGAGGTTTATCCTAAATATAATCTTAAAGGGATACTTCAACATTTTGGCAAATTCGCCCATTGCCATAATTCCTATAGTCTTAGTAATAGGTTTCTTACCGGACCTGCTGTGCCAACTCAATGTAAGCAGACAGTATTCTGGCTTTCCCTCATCAAACTCATCAAATACACAATCCAACAACTCCAAAACGCTCTCGTAGACAAGTTGTGACCTGTAAATTCACCAGGATATGAAATAATCATGGAACATTATGAGACGGAGAGGTTTTAAAGCTAAATGCAAAGCCGGAACTACACTCCAGACATGGCTGCTGCACTGTGTCACTCCGCCCAGTGGTTTACTCAAGAAATAGTTCCGAGTATTTGCTTCATGTGTCGTAATGTTACATAAGTATACGTTATTAATTCATAGCGTGGTGAATGTACAGGTTACAACTTGTCCACGAGAGCATTTTGGAGTTGTTGGATTGTGTATTTGATGAGTTTGATGAGGGAAAGCCGGAATATCGTCTGCTTTCACTGAATTGGCACAGCAGGTCCGAACTCGGCAGTGGCGATCTAAAAATAGCTTGCACCGACAACTGGAGATAAGAAACCTATTACTAAGACTGTAGGAATTATGGCAATGGGCAAATTTGTCAAAATGTTTAAGTATCCCTTTAAGATTACATTTAGGATAAACCTCACTGCGCAATGATTCGCACGTCTCATTTGATTGACAGATGGCTAAGAGGCTAAGTTTCTGTCAACCAGAATGCTAGCTAGCTAGCTGACAAGTTGCGCTTAGTGGGCTGGCCGTTAGGTTGATCCAAAGTTCGGCTGAGACATCTAGACACTAGCTAACTAGACACGTTTGGTATTTTGAACCAGGCTGTAACCCAGTTTATTTCTACTGTAAAAACCGGCTGTTTAACAGGTGTCCAGACGGGACATCCGGTGTTCCTGGAGCCAGCCTCAAGTGGACACTCCCGGTATTGCAATTTTCTGCACTTCCGCATTGGCTTCATTTTTCAGGACCGGAGGTTGCCGCTTGGATCCACCTAACGGCCCGCCCACTGAGCTCAACTTCCTGTCAGCTCAGCTAGCACTACAGCTGTCCTTCTGGAGGTAGCATCTGCCTGTCAAGCTATCTGTCAATCATATTAGACGTGCCAATCAGTGTGCAGTGAGGTTTTTTCTAAATATAATCTTAACGATTGTGGTACAAAGAAAGTCACCTCCCCGTACAGTGAGAGGACATTAGCTAAAGAGACACATTTCATTTTTTGAACCAGGCTGTAAACCAGTTTATTTCTACAGTAAAAAACAGCCTTTAAACATGTGTTCAGATGGGACTTCCGCTGTTCCTGCAGCCAGCCTCAAGTGGACACTCGCCATATCGCAATTTTCTGCACTTCCGCATTGGCTTCATTTTTCAGTACCAAAGGTTGCCGCTTGGTAGGGACAGTTGTGTTGTTTAAAATGCGCTGATCTGTTTTCCTATGTAATGGGAACACAAATTTGCCTTAAGACAATACGTATGCAGGTGTGTGAGTTGTGAAAGTCAAATAAATTTACAACAGTGACAAGCAGTCGAGATCTTGGGTAAAGTAGCTAGCCCTAACGCACGCTGGAAAATTTAGGTTTAGCGTACTACACGGATAGCTCTGAAAAGATATGTAGAGTGACATACAAATTAAGTTATTTTTTACACTTTTTGGACATTGTGTTGACCAAGCTGTTGAGAAAACATTTTGATTTGTCAAATAATTGTTGAAATCATTATGATTTGCAGTCATATTGTAGTTTAAATAAGGCACGGTTTAGATTGCTTTAACCATCTGGTTACAGTGATGATTACTGGCAGTTTTAGCATGTTTTACTAAATGTCAAAAATAGAGCAGGGACATCAGCCAAATACCTGTCTTTCACATGTCTATTATTGAGATTTACCCATGTTTTATTAGCTAGATTTTGACACAGGTAGTTCCTGTTTATCAGAATGAGCTTGCTGGATGTTAAAGTTAGCAGTTTAGTTACTTAGACTGCCACCAGAGTTGCATTCTTGGCTCCATCTACATTAACAGTGTAAGATTAAGTGTAGTTTAACATAATTCATACCTCAGACTTTGCTGAAAAGATTAATTGAAGCTATTTATAACGCTACAAGGTCGCCGGAGTGAGAGGTCCTGGATTTGAAGGGCAATAAAAGTGTCATACCAAGTGAATACTGCTATGGCAGTAAAGGCTGTTTTTACCTTAATATTCAAACACAGAATCTGCTAAGGGATGGACCCCCGTACATGGCTTTTGATGAGCAGTTGTGGATTTGGTGTGAGGCTAAAACTTTCAGCATAGGAGTTCGGTTATCTGCCAACTAACAATAGTTGGAATACGTTTACAAAGATGCGGAAATACAGATAAACTACACCATTTATACTTGGTTTCGTCCGTGTTTAGTTGCTTTCCGATGGCGTTTATATCACGCTGTGTTGTTGGATGCTGCTTGCAGGAGCTGCAGACCATTCCATTAAGGCTGTTCCATACCAAAACCTATTCCTCGGGCTAAACTACAGCTTTTGACGATCGACCCTGGCTGTATACCATTTACACATCAAGAAAATGACCATAAACAAAGAAACGTTACCTCCGAGTTGTGTAGATGGGGCCAGGGCGAAAATTAAACGCTGCATTGAATAATTTCTTACTTTCGTCTTCCATCTATTTCACAGTCGCCATTTTCCGTGGTGGTCTGGTGTGGGACAGATCATTTCTTTTGTACGGGTAAGAGTCCATACATTCGGCTTTGGCGTAAAACACAAAATAAAAACTCCAATATTAACGACACATAATGTAACGTTCTATCAAAATAACTACGTTTCGGCTGTTACTCAAGTCGTGTCTGCTAATATTTCGGCATGTAATGTTTTAGCGCCGGCGCCATGTTCCCCCGAAAGATTTGTAATGGTTCATTCCAGATGGGAGGCATAAAAAACCTGAGTTAATGACCATCTCCTTTGGGTAGCAGATTTTTTTTCAGGGTGATGGCGGTTAATCACCGTATTAATTGATAAAATAAGTGAATACTCCACTTGTCCCTTTTTAATTTTTAATGATAACATTTATTCTAGAAATTTTAAGTTATCACTGAAGTGCGACCCATTAAAGAGCTGTATGCCCACATAGGAGAGATTCAACCACTATCCCCCCATGGTTGCGGTCTCACCGGTCTTTGTTGCCTTTGTATCAGGTGATTAGCCGGTTCATTTATTCTCAGCCAGTGGGTTTAAAGAAAAATTTCACTGTCTAAACACATAATAATAAAGTAAAAAGCATATAAGAGGATAACCATCTTATGTTGCTGGACTTTTTAAAATTTAGATGAGGAAGTATGGCCACAGCTAACATTTTTTTTGACAAAGAATAGCTAGCTTTTAAAGTGTTACTTTGAATGGGTATATGCCAGTTATAAAGTTTAAGCTGTTTGAATCGCGTGCAACCTTTAGAAAGAGGCGCTAGCATAAACCAATGTAAGTAACCCCTAACCTTTCATATATATGTTCAACGTTTAAGGAGAAAATTTGCTGATAGAGAAGGATTGGAAACTTAAAAACCGTAAAATATTACGTAACTATAAAACTGAATGATAGCTAATTAAACTGTGTCACCAATGAAATAGCTTAAAAACGCTTTTTATGTTGCTAGCTCATAGCACAAGCTAAAATTGGCCTCTACTTCGACAAGTAGAAATAGTTCAGAATAGTTCCGTTTTAACCATTACAGTTTTATCTATATTTTGATTTTAAGGCCTTTTCAAGAGCTATGAGTTATTTCCTATAAATTGGTGTCAAACATTAATCTTAATTTGTAGGGATTTTTCTGAGGAATGTTATGAATATTTCGCCATACAATTCAAATGAAATATAAATAAAAGGACCAGTCAAACAACCTTTGTGACAAAGAAAACAAAGCGATACTGATTTATTGTTTATGTAATGTGTTAGATATTATAGCCTAAGTATTTTGATGAGGACAAATGCATGTTTATCAGTAATGTGCTGTCAGTTGATTAAAAAAATAATCAGATTATTGATCGACTCTGTTTTTAATTGCTTATGTCGATAGTTTGAGAAAGATTGCATCACTGGTAGACTTAATAGTAAAAGTGGCAAAACAATGAGAAAAAAGAATATTAATAAGTGGCAATAATACTTTGTATAAGCTCGTGAAACAAGAATGATACCAAGGACAGATTGTCCACTTACTAGTCAATTTAAGATGGTGTTAATCTGTGGTGCCTGGGGTTTATCCACCATTTAATTTAAAAAAAATAGGAGCACAGTTTTTTATGTGTTCATGTTACAAAGGAAGTTACAAAGCTACTTTATGCAGTTGTTTGATGGCATCAGTGAGATTAATAAGCATATATTTTGTTATCACATTTTTCACCCCCTGTGATTAATTCATTGAAATAAATTGAAAATATTCACAGTAATAGTAACTATACAACCTAAATTTAGTTTATATAGAAAACATATATTTCGCCTGCGGTTGTCAGAGATTTTTAAAGATAGTTTTAGTATTTATTCAGAAATTGACCTCAATCTCATTGTATAATAACTAGAAAATATTTAAGCTACATATTGTAATTTAATATCTTTCCATGAGCCCAGTATCATGATATGTGTGGTGCATCATAACATTCCTATTTGTAAGTGGTGCACAATATTATTGGTATGATCAGTATCAGCATATATTGGCCTTTAAAGTGAATTATTGGTATCGGCAGATGTGAAAATTTTTTCCAATATTTAAAACTGATATTTTGACTAAATAAATCTGCCTAAATCAGCTGTAGATATTGGCTGTATGAACAAATAAGTAAATGAGTTTAGGGCTGCTGCACTAAGAGATCTTTGTCAGCTTAAATCTTTTTCTTTATTAGGAGTATTTCAATATCAGTGTTGACCAAAATTAATTTGTAAATATTGGCATATCAAATATTGGCAAATATCCAATATCTTGCATGCCTACTATTTCTAACTGTATTAAAGCAAAATGTTTCATTTTTGTGGCCAAATGGCTTACGATTTTTTTAATTTCACATCTGCAAACAGTTTAAAGGTACAGTGTGTAATATTTAGCCTAGTAGCATTTAGCAAAACAAGCTTGGTTAAAATGAAACATAACATTTATAAGTAGATTGATCTAAATTAGTGTTAACATCCGATAACACATTTTTTAAATTTATGTTTTAAATTAACTCAGAATATGCCTTTTATTCATACATAGGGAGGGTCCCCTCCAAGGACGCTGCCATCTTGGATTTTTGCATTTTGCCTGTTTCTAAGGCACCATAGAAGGAAGCAAATAACAGTTAAGCATGTATTGATTTTTAAACTTCACTGGTTCCCACAGTTATCACCAGAGAAATGAGCATCACACTCCAGAATTGACTGTTAGATGTTGATAGTCCCAATTTTACACACTGCACCTGATTTTTCATAAAACAAAGGTGTACTTTTCCTTTTTTAAGAAATATGTCATGAGACTTAATTGAACTGTTTCTCATAAATGTTTTGTTAGCACACATCAAAACAAGTCCTGTAAAGCAATAGTTCTCAACTAGTCCAACGTGAGGACCCATCACCATCTTCTTAACAACAAATTGTGACTCAGATTTTGTACTGGTCACAATCACAACCAAATGTTTTTTTTTTTTTTATAAAGAAACAATGCGGTTTGACTTTAGATGGAACAAAAGATATTATGGGGTAACGGACTGGAAAACTACAATCAAAACTAAAAAAAAACACTTGGAGAGTGCAGACCTCCGCCATTAGCCCTATCTCCCAATAGTGAAGAATCCTTTAAAAGTCCTGGATCCATCCCCATGTGCTCCCCACCATGGCATTCGCCAATTACTCTCTCCCCGGTTGGGTGGAAATACAGTGAGATAGAGCTTTGGCTTTGCTACGGGTGGACTGTCATGGTGGACGCATTGCCAGCTGGTGCAAACAGATGCACTGACAGACTCACCCATGGTCTCACTGGACGACTGGAAGTCATGGCAGAGGGTTAATATTCCTCTGTTCCCCCCAGCATTGTGAGTGTTCTCGCTACAGTTTGCTGTCTTTCTCTCTGTTACTCTTCCACTCGTCTCCTCGACCAGGTGTGTATTTCAAACTCTATAAACTCCACAACTTTGAATGGAAACACACCTAAAGTGCTGCTGGGATTGAAATTACTCATGTCTGCCATCTCCTGGTGTAAAGTGGTAACAGCACAGAGCTCCGCCATTAGCCCTATCTCCCAATAGTACAGAATCCCTAAAAAAATTCCTGGATCCAGATCCAGATCACTCCCAAAATCTAATCAGTTCTTCCTTATGCCATTTCTGGCATTTCCTGAAAATTTCATCAAAATCCATCCTCAACTTTTTGAGTTATGTTGCTAACCAACTAACAAACAAACTAACTAACAAACGAACAATCCCACCCAATCCCATAACCTCTTTGGCGGGTAATAAAAGCACATTATAGATTTTGTTGCCACATATTTTTTCCAGGCACACGTCTGCGAGCCACTGAAAATGGCTTTACGACCCACTTTTGGGTATAAAGTGTCTTAAGACTTGTAGTGATGTGTCTTTCCTTTAACTAAGCCCCTTTTTTTTGAAGAAAACAAAAACAAAATTGTATACATTTGTTCCTTCTCTGTTTTTCTTTGAGCCGTGAATCCTAAACCAAGACCCACAATGATTGTTTGAAACTACCCCCATTGCTTTTGATGTTTGTGCCCACTCCTGACTTGTCGTGATGTTGGACTCTGGTGACTGCGTGCTGTCCTTGGACAGTCTGTTTTTTGAGAAACCAACTGTCCTTAAAGTGTAAGTGCAAAGATATTTTCAGATATCCTCTTTTTCTCTATTTCTCTCTCACCTAAATTAAATCTTTTCTTCACTGGGCTGTGTTCCACAGAAAGCCACTGCATCAGGAGATCAGTCCATGGCAACTTGAAGCATCTCTATCACTTTCTCAGATTCCAGCTACTCAAGATATGCAGGAGGAGGCAAAGTCTACACTATACAGTATGTTGTGCTCTGGATGAGGGTGAATTCCTTTTCACTTGACTTGAGTTAACTGCTCGGAATCTGGCCTATTGGAGTCCTGCTAAATTTAACTGTATGACTCACGGACATCATAGCATGAATAGGCTTAAAAGCATTCCCAATTTTCTGGGGATTTTGTTAACAAATTTGGATCTTGGTCTTATGATAGATTTTAATAATATTTTGACAAGGATGTTAAAATTCCTGCTTTCAATTATAAACAGCGAAATAAACACCAAAACACCCTCTTTTGCTTTTGTGAATCATACTCATTAAATTATATCTATCGACAACTTGGTTTGATGAAAAATCCTCTTGCTCTCTCACAGGTTTCTCTCAGACACCCAGGAAATTCCTTCCTCCCTTCAAAGGATCAGCTGGCCTGAAGGTCTTACCATCAAAAATAAACAGCCCCTTTGGTTACACAGATGATGAGAAAGAGATTGAAAGTCAGGTGGCCGGCAGCAGCACTGGAAGATGTGATGGTCTTTGGGAAGGCAAAGATTTCAGGGATTACTGTCAGGGTGCCTGTGTGAAAAGCATAGTTGGAGTGGAAATGCCACAGGCCACTGGTCATGCAGTTGTCAGCAGGAGATGTTTGTCTCTGGACCCACCTGTACGGAGAAGGCAAGTGTCAATAACTAATAAAAATGAGGTTTGTGTGATTGCATGCACATTTTTTAAGGACTATACTCAGAGAGAAAGAAGTAGATTTTCTGTTACTGGAGGAGGAAGAGGAGGCACTGGGAGCATGAAAAGATGCTAAAGAAGCATTTAAAATGCATTTAGGTCTTGTTGAGAAAGATCTCTAAGCCTAACAATAGTTCTTTTCACCCTCACTGCTTTATTAATTCTTATTCCCTGCATATCCTCGCTTCCCTCCTACAACAGCTTGTTCAAGGTTCAGGTGTTAAACAATGGAGGTGACTCGTCGAACACAGATGACCTCAGTGGCAGCAGCCAGACAGCATCCAGACCTCAAACTTTTCTCAGTCAGGTTACCATGGCGACTGCACCTCCTCCTCCCCCTCCTCCTCTTCAGCTGCCACGGGCGACAGTTAGCCAAGGAGCTCCTCCTTTCAACCCCCAGCCCCCCTTCTCACCCCCTCCTGTGGGCTCATCTGCAGCGAGTGGCCGACCCCCGCTGCAGGCAGCACATGCTGAGATGCAGGACAAGGGCACAAAGAAAGCCTTCGTCCCGCCCATGACGCCTCAGCCGCTCTGCATACAAGGTTGCTGCACAGAACACACAGATAGACACTCTGCTCACAGCCTATGACTGGTTTACAAAATAACACCCATGTAGCTTTTGTACGTGTTGCTGCTAATGAGCATGCACGTGTCTGGCCATGGCAGCATCTGCCACAAAGTGTTTGGGTGTGATGAGGTGAAACGAGGTGAGCTCCCCCCATTGACCGCTCTATTGTAATGAAACGGGTCAGTCACTAGGGGGTGGATAATAAAAAGCAGAAATAAAATAAACTAAAACAACACTCTGAAACCAAATGTATTTTGCAACAATTACTGTAGTTTCATCTTATGTTTAATACAGAACAGAATCTCTAAAAATTGCTGCATTCAACATGTTTACTGAAAATGATATGGTGAAGTACTGATATTTTAATGTTTTTGTGGACATTTCAGGGTCTTCTGAGTCTGGAGTATTGAGACCAGTTTCTGAAATCCGTATCCTTTTTTTGTGATACATTTTAAGTATATGAACCCTGTGCACTGCAGTCACATTAGCAATGTGGTCTGATTTCCTCAACCAAGCTTACACAGCAGCTAAATTCAGATCCGTCTTCTGTGACTTCCCCTATTTCAACTACATTCAGTCCAAAGCACTGGATGATGTAAGCATAAATTAAAAGCAAGAAGAGTCCACTGTCTTGTTTTAACCCGAGAGAAGTGAATGACTGTCATTTTTTGTTCGGTTTGTTCCTAGGTTCTTTACACAGATAAGAACTTTGTGGCATGTGCTCCGACTGGATCCGGTAAAACTGTGCTGTTTGAGCTGGCCATCATTCGTCTGCTAATGGAAATGTCAGAGCCTTGGAGAGATGTCAAAGCTGTCTACAGTAGGCATCTTATTGTGCATTAGTATAACAGCAAAGCTCTTGCATAAGTTCATTTTGCCTTGAGCAAATTTAATATTCTCAAAATATCTTTGTTGCCGCCAGTGGCCCCGATCAAAGCTCTGTGTAGTCAGTGCTTTGAAAGCTGGACGAAGAAGTTTGGCCCTTTGGGGCTGAGTTGTAAGGAGCTAACGGGTGACACAGAGATCGATGATTTCTTTGAGATCCAGGACTCCCACATCATCCTGACCACCCCTGTGTGTGAAACTGCACTTACTGCAAAAGAAATAGCAAAATGAGTGGAAGTTTTGCTGTAATGCACAAAGAATTTTTTTGTTTCTCAGGAAAAATGGGACAGCATGACAAGAAAATGGAAGGACAACTGTCTGTTACAGCTGGTCAGGCTCTTTCTTATTGATGAGGTAACTGTGTTTTAGTGTATTCACACAGACACAAAACAAATTAAAATGTTCTGAATTTTTCAGCATGAGCTTTATGTGTGAAGACAAACGGCCAAAGTTCTAACCCTGATTTTACCCAGCTGATGTGAGAATGCAGCAGGAGTATTTAGGAAAATTCCCCTCCAATGAGTGGCAGTGAGTGGGTGATTAAGGCAAAATAGGGCTTATTATGCATTTAATGAAGCTTCTTCTTACTCTTCTCTGTCTGTGAGTTCCTTACCATTTATTGCTTAACAGTAATTATGTATCCACTGCCGAGCAGCGTTGGTATATAGTAGGGGTGTCTTAACTTTTTCCACTGAGGGCCACATACAGAAATATTTAAAGATGTTGGGGCAACTTTAATATCCACGAGGTGAGGTATAAGGAAGTTTGTAAAAACAATTTAATGTAAATTAAGATATACTTAGTGGCTGAGTATGCCTAAATGACTTGTTCATCCAGGAAACACTATATTTATTTATTAGCAGTTATTGATTAGCACTTATTTGTTATTTATGTTTGCCAGTGTGGCTGTTCTGGGATCCCCTTGCCCTTCTATGAGCCTTCATGGAAAGTATAAAGTAGGAACAGCACACACCCCTGCTATTTCTATGCCGATAAGGAGAGCCTAGGGCAGGGAGAGAAGCAGCAAAAAAAAAAAAAAAAAAAAACAGAGCAGAGCAGGCATCAGTGACAAGTGAATGACATTGACTAAGTCAGAAACAGAATGAAGGAGGAGCTGGGGTGGAGGGGGCTTGCAAGAGCAGCTTGCAGAAAGAGTGGGAGAGTGTGGCCAGGCAAGATCAGTTTAAATAAGGCAGCATGACAGTGATTGGCAAAAGCGTGCTTAGAGCAGATCCAGCAGGCCATCAGCTGATGGGGGCTTGCATTAGATCAGCTGATCTGGGCAGAGCTTGACTCCACGGACTGCCTGAACTAATGCTAAACGCTCGATTTAATGACTGACAAGACAAAGACAATCGTTTCCAGGTTCAGCCCCTGGAATATTATTGGTACTGCTTTTTGTTGCCGAAACTCATCAGGGAGTTAGAAAACAAGATATTTTGATTGCAAGTATTTTTACTTTGTGCAGTGTTGTCTCAGTTTAGTCTGTTTTTTTACATACTTAGCATGGTAGCTCTGTCTTGTGCTGAAACTATGAGGTTCAATACAGTCAAGTGCAAGCTTTACGTTCAAATGTGGGTTATATTTCATTTTATTTCTAGAATTTGCTGTGGGCCAATCAAAATTGGACTGCGGGCTGCATTTGGCCCCCAGGCCATAGTTTGGACACCCCTGGTTTAAATGCATAAAACTGTCCTAACAGTGTCTGATATCAATGCCTCTTAGACCATATCTGTGCCATCATCCTTTTCATGTCATGCCCTGCCTCATGAGACACCCCCCCCCCTTTTCTATCTGTCTGTGGAAGTCCCCTGCTGTGAGGTGCATATGTGAACTGGCAAAACAGGAGTCAACCTGTCCCAAAATTTTCTAGAATGCATGTTTGAAAAGGCTTTTGAAAGAATTTTGTCTCATAGCCACCTTTTTTTTTCGAGTGTAATAACCTACATTATGCCTGCCTAAATTGTGCTTAATTGTGCCACATTATCTGATGAAACATCATTATTCTCCACCCTCTGTACTTTATTTCACTTGAAGTGAGCAGTTAAAAGAGTACATCGTGTTCTTTGTATTTTGAGGCTGTGTACTTACCTGTCTAATTCTGCCGGATTGAGATTCACCATCCAGTTTTAGTAAAAGACCAAAGTAATTGGCTGTTTAATTCAGCTTTACCGAAAGATCAACCTCTCTATAGTTTGTCAAGCCAAATGCAAGAAAACACATTTTGTGGTTCCAGGTTCATGTGGTGAAGGATGCAACACGTGGTGCCACTCTGGAGGTGGTGGTGAGCAGGATGAAGGCTGTCCATACCTACAGGACAGCACAGAACCCAGAGAAAGACCTCTCTATGAGGTTTGTGGCTGTATCAGCCACCATACCCAACATCTCTGATGTAAGCAGCTAAAAAAACAGCAATTATGTTTTCAAGCAATATGGGTAATCTTATATATTGAGATTAATCTGTATGTGTGAGACCTTTGTGTTGAAAAAGAAAATAATCTTAGAATAAGAAGGGTTTTACTGTTTGTCCTGTGTCTCTAATCAGGATCAGTAAGCAGTGGGAGATAATCAATTTGTCACCTGTGTTTTTTAGATAGCAGACTGGCTTTCTAATGAGAGTGGTCCAGCCACATATTTGGACGTGGACGAGAGCCATCGTCCTGTGAAGCTGAGAAAGGTGGTGCTGGGATTCCCCTGTAGCCCCAACCAAACAGAGTTCAAGTTTGACCTGTCGCTCAACTACAAGATGGCCAATGTCATTCAAACATACTCTGACCAGAAGCCTGCATTAGTGGTGGGTTGAGGAAAGCCATAGAGTCTTTTATTCTGCTTATGTCTCAGAGTTTTCTGCGTGGTGGTATCAGATTACTTCATGATTTGATAACTATCTTCCTTTTTAGTTTTGCTCTACAAGGAAAGGAGTCCAACAGTCAGCTACTGTTTTGGCTAAAGATGCTCGTTTCATTATGAGCATTGAACACAAGCAGAGGTTAGTTTGTTTTTTTTTTAACTCATCTAGGCTTATCCATGTTCTCATGTCTCTATAAACTAATGATCACCAAACCCTTGCTGTTCAGTTAACTTCACTAAAAAGGATCTTTTGTTTTGTTTGCCATACAGATTGATGAAATATGCTAACTCTATACTGGACTCAAAACTAAGAGGTGAGTTCCTTGTTTGAGACTGTGCAGATGTTTAAACCCATTTCCTTCCCAACCTAGAGGGTGAATTTTCATATATAAACTGTTTACCATTATTTTGTGTTTCTTCTGTGGTCCAGATCTGGTGATGTTAGGTGTGGGTTTCCATCATGCAGGAGTTGATATGGGTGACAGGAAGTTGATAGAACAGGCCTTCACTCTGGGCGACCTGCCTGTCCTCTGTGAGATTCGGCCTCTAACAGTTTTATCATGTGCTGTAAATGGATATCTAACTGTTTCAGCGTGCAACATGATCTGTGTTTTCTTTGTAGAACTAAAGAAAAGAGAGACAGGTGTAACAGATTAAAACAAATGAGTCCTCTAATATTTCATTTGTATTGAGTTGAAACAGGGTAAGACATCAGCCCAAGTTTTACATTTACAGGGCTGAGTCAAAAATGTGTGCAAATGGCTTCTTTAATTGTTAAAAGTTATTAAAAAAAAGTAAAAAGGACATTTTTTCCTACCCATACAGAACGATCTGACATTAGCTATTTATGATTACTGTGTTAAAAAAATTGGAGAGGCAATAAGATTGCAAAATGTAAACATTTATTCAAAGTTCTCCATCCACTGAGACTCAATTGTGCATCTCTAAAAAAATATGCATGCGAATTTTGTTTTTAAAAAATTGTAAAAGCAGAATCTTTAACTAAATGCCTATTCAATTTTGGATCAGTATTATTTTTCAATCTTATTTATTTCTGCTTGACTGTGGCTTGACTGCTTTGTGTATTAGTTACTACCAGGACTCTGGCTATGGGCGTGAACCTTCCTGCTCATCTTGTAGTCATCAAGTCCACTATGCAGTACGTGTCTGGCTCCTGTGAGGAGTACAGTGAGGCCGACCTGCTTCAGATGATAGGAAGAGCTGGACGACCACAGGTAATGGCAGAAAAACATGAATTTCACTTTGTAAAAAAGTTATGTAAACAGAGTGGCTGTAGGATAGGATGGATCTTGAAATTAAGTTGTTTAAAAAAAAAAAAGGATGATGAAATGAGAGATCAGGTGATTTAGTCTTCAATTTTATAGGGATAAAACCTCCGGTTTGTGTTGTTTAGGCATTTTAAGCAGGATCGTGAACACTGTGAGTGAAAAAACCACAGAATTATCCTGATCTCAAAAAAGGACTGGATTCAGACTGGATCACAGAAACATTTTTTTAATGAAACTTTAAGCCAAACATTTTTAAAATGATGCTGATAATTCTGACTTCTTACAAATATTTTGTTCCTGGACACTGTTTCACTAAAGTTTGTTTCCAAAAAAGAGTGAACATCATAAAAATAAATGATTAAATATGAAGTATCTGACAGGAAGTTTCAGTTTGGGTAGATTTTTTTTTGCACTTTGTGAACAAGGCATGAAGTCCTATTCAAAACACTGGTAATTAGAATTTTTTAATCCTTAATAGTCTTTATCTGGGTCATGTTGATCTTATCTAGTTTTTCAATGAAAACTTGCCTCAGAAGATTGCATCAGCTTGCAGCTGTGTAATGGGCTTTAATGAGAAATATCTTAAAAGGCAATTGCACCGAGTACGTGTATTAAGTCTACTTACGGGGCTTGTTTGCGAAACTGGAAGGCTCAGATTTTAACAGTCAAACAGCAAAACAGACAGGATTGTGCCGCTGCAAGATCTTTTTATTAACGTAATGTCCTTTTTCATCCTGACATCACTGTTAGTATTGCTCATTCTTAAAATCTACCTGGCTGTACAGATGAAAAAGTTATATTACTGTGTAGAATACCCAAGTTTCAATCAATTTCACTAGATAGTTATTGGGTTGTTGCATTCTGTCCAAGAGTGGTCCCAACCTTTCTCTGTGGAGCTGCCCTCCACTTTTCTATCTTAGAAAAGTCAGGACCCAGACAAAATATAGCAATGCAGTGTTATCAAAAAATAAGCTAAATTTTTGTCTTCATTGCCAAGAGCCAAACAGAATACTAGTTTTATAAACACTTGTTTTTACCAAAATATCCTTGAGTAAGCTATCCAGCAAGTGTGCTACTTTGTGTTTTTATTAAAGACAAGAGACATCCACCCCTAAAATATTTGTCAGCCCTCTAGGTGCTGGACCCCAGGTCTGGAACCAATGACTGAAAACAAGCCAATCAAAAATTAAGCAACACATTTTTTGAGTTAGCTGCAGACCAGCATGTAACATTTTCTGTAAGCGCAATTTCTAAATTAAAAAGGTTCTGTTATTCTAACACAAGGATCTCTTTCTGAAGTTAACTTTTCAAATCTTATATCAGAAACTTTTTGAGTAGAGCGAAAAGTAAGCTTTTTAAGTAGACCTCCACTGTTCTATGACATCTTCAAGTTGCACTGGTTGAAATACAGTTGTCTAATTTTGGGATTTTCTTCCTCTAGTTTGACACATCAGCGACTGCAGTGATCATGACCAAGATGCAAACCAAAGACAAATACACAAAACTGATGAATGGTGTGGAAATCATCGAGAGCAGGTATAACAGCTTAGTCTGATGTTTTCCCTTCATTTTCCCCTCTTCTTCTGTCAGTTTGTCTTATTGTTCTTGCACAGGTGTGGTATTAAATCATATTGAAGGAGGTAATAACAGAATATTTTTCTCCAGCTTACACAGTCACCTGGTGGAGCACCTGAATGCTGAGATTGTCCTCCAAACCATCAGTGATGTCAACATGGCTCTGGACTGGATACGCTCTACCTTCCTCTACATCAGAGCTCTGAAGAACCCCACACACTACGGTCAGGACTCAAAGCACACTAATATGCACAGAAATTATATCAAAGTTTGTCTAACTTCTTTGTCATCATTGTTGGTGCAGTAAGGTTTATCTCATATTTCAGGTTTCTCTGCTGACTTAGACAGAAATGGAATTGAAGCAAAATTACAAGGTGAGCCACAGATACTGAGGACTTATTACCTTTTGTTGTTAATCATGCACATTACAAACTCTGTAGTGGTTTAAGATGACTGATTTTTTCCTGTCGTATCATAGAACTGTGTCTGAGGAATCTAAATGCTCTGTCTTCCCTCGATCTCATTACCATGGACGACGATATCAACATCAAGCCAACAGGTGGAGAGAACATCCTTCCTTTAGTCTGCACATTGTTTAACATTCACCTCTTTTGTTGAGTTGTGTAGACTCTTTTTTTAGCTCAGCAAAACATTCAAGTGATTAAACTGTTTTGAAATTAGCTTTTTGGTCTTTGCAGAGGTTGGCAAGTTGATGGCGAGGTACTGTGTTGCCTTTGACACCATGAAGCAGTTCAGCAAAGTGGCCGGCACTGAGAACCTGTCTGACCTGGTGAGCTAACTGACAAACAAGCTGTATTAAAATATTTGATTTTAAACGAAGATATCCACCTTAGGCCTCTATGATACCTTGTCTGAATTCTTGGCGTGACTTCTGTTGCCTTCTGTCACTGAATACAGAGCTGGGGTTTTCCATAGTAGCGAGACGTTAATCCTGATTATTAGAGCGACTCAAAGATTAAAATGTGTGCACGTCATCTGTTACAACTCAAACAGGATAATGAGATTATTCCACTGCCTTTGATGGAAGGACAATGTGAAGAAATGGTCTCAGATAGTGTACACTAGTGTTAATTATGGCAGCTATTTTAGATTTAGTCTTCATCTTTAGATTATTTCTTTAATGAGTTTCAGTCACATTCTAGTCATTTGTAACACTGTAAAGTTTTACTTGATCAAAGTCTCATATTTTGTAACACTGTAAAGTTTTACTTGATCAAAGTCTCATATTTTAGTCTTTGCTTTCAGTCACAATGTTTATCTTCCTCACACCAATTCAATCAGCAAAATTTTTGTATTAATATAAATGCAAACATTCATATTAAGGAACCATCAATACTTTGATTTATTTTAAATGTACTGGTCAAAACACTGACATCTCTTACATGCACAGTTGAGAAATATCATGGATTTTGAACATACAACAGTCAAGCACTAATCTTTCAACCTGTTGTATTGTCTTTGACAAAAACTAAACTTTTTAAACTCAGAACACACGGGGATAAAAGAGCACAGTTAACTAATCAAAAAAAAAAAGAAACAGGAAACATGAAAAGCACACAGAATTCACAATGGACAGGAAAACAGCAACTCAGAAACTGAACAAATCAAAAACTGGATCATGACATCTTATAGTATACTATAAAGCTGATGCAAAGCCCAGTCAGAGCCGTAACTTCTCATACCACTACTACCACACTTGGGTTTAGTATCATTGTAATTTGCTGTGTAGTAAGTCAGTGGTTAACAGTGCATCATACTCCGATGTACATGCACAACCTGCTAGGAAAAAAGAAAAACAAGCAGCACTAGCATGGCTTAATTTCGTCTATTTCAAAAATGCTTGACATAATTATTAGCATTAATATTTATGTCTGTGGATGTTCTGTTATGCTATTAAAATCTGTTTTTGCTGATATCCATGATTTGCAGCCAGGGTCATCTCAGGTCTGCAAATCAGGATGTCTGCATTATTTTAGGAGAAATCAAAATCTCTGATGCAGTCAGCAAGGGAACAGCATGTTAAAACAGTTGAAGCCACAAACTTAGGTTTGTCTGGTTTTTGTACAGCTAAGAAGAGTATATCGTGTACCAGAACTCTGTAAGGACATTTCAGAAAAGTTACAGTTCATAATACAATTTAGTTGAACATCTGATTCAAGAAATGATGCAGTGTTTGCTAAATGGAGGGTGAATTCCTTTCAGAACAGCCATTGTTGGTTGTTAGCCTCCTTGTTTAGCCCTCAAAGAAACAGATTTCTTCTTCTTCTGCTTAATCATCAGAAGTTCCTCTAACAATCATATCTACAGAAGAGCCCACAGGAATATATAATTAGCGAAAGTTTGTGTTGTTAAACTGTATTCCTGCAGAAGATAATACATTAAGGCACTGAATAAAACGTTTATTTAGATGAAAAGTGTCTGTGTTTACAGATCGAGTTAGTGTCAAAGAGCAAAGAGTTCAGCGACATTCAGTTAAGAATGAATGAGAAGAAGCCTTTAAACACTTTGAACAGGGACAAGAACAGAATCACAATCAGGTCAGACACATTTAACAGAATCATAGCCTCTTCTGCTTTTACTTTCAGATAAGATCTCATATTCATGTGTTTCTCCAGATTTCCACTGGAGGGAAAGATCAGAACTAGTGAGATGAAAGTAAACTGGTAGGTTTTCACGTATTTCTCCTTTTGTAAAGCAATGTTGAATAACAGTAAAGAAATAGCTGTTTACAAAATAATATGATGGATGTCTGATATACCAGTAATTGTCCTGTGTTTGCTGCCATGTCTTCAGCTTGATCCAAGCTCACTTAGGCTCCATCTCAGTCCCAGAGTTTGGACTCACACAGGACACAGCAAAGATCTTTAGGAATGGGATGCGCATCAGCAGATGTATGTTGGATAAATTACTCTCAACAGCCAAACATGTTCTCTCTCAATAGTATTTTCTCTTATTTTGATCCTGATCAGGCCTCTCAGAGTTCCTGGCTCAGACATCCAAGAAGGCTTTCTCTGTTCTGCTCAACTCCCTGATCCTGGCCAAATGCTTCAAAGCCAAACTTTGGGAAAACTCGCCTTTTGTTTCCAAACAGCTTGAGAAGATAGGTGAGTACTTTGCTGAGTCAGTATGCTCTTTACATAAAGTAACAGCAATGCATAGGCTTTTTTGTCAAAACAAAGTTAGTTATCAAAAGAGATGTTTGTTTTTGTGTTTGAATATTTTCATTAAGGAAAACAGGATCCTCACATAGCATCCCCTAAAACATTTTGCTTTTTTCTTTAAACAAATAATTGGTAACCATAGGCAAATTATCTAATCCTTATCAGCAGGCAAACGTCTTTTCATCTGAGTACAGAGTGACAACAGAACAGGAACAAAACAATCCCAACCCATCTTCAGTCCACCTTAGGAGTGCTATCTGAACATATGTGTAAAGTTTAATTGATTATTTAGCTCTGCAGAAAGGAGATCAGTGGGTGCCAAATCTTCTCAGATTTATCCATTGGTTTTTAAGAATAATTCTTCAACTCAGTTCACCACAGTTTAATAGTAGGTGCTTCTCTTGTCTTTCAAAACAGAAGTAGCTTCTTAGCAGTGAGAAGCCCATAAGATAGGAGATGTTGCTGAGCAGCATCCAAACTTTTACGCTTTCTTGCTGTTCCAACGATAATTGATAGTTGATCAAGTTTAATCTCAACCCCCAGAATCTTTGAAAAAATATTAAAGACTACAGTCCAGAAATTCTGCAGACTGGGGAACAAGGCATAGTTGTGTGTCAAGGTTGTTTCTGTTAAATTGCATTTATCACTGTGTAGTGAGATGTTGGGGAATATTTGTGTAATTTCAACTTTGAGTAGTGCAGTCTTCACACTATTTTGAATTGTATTACATAATGGTGCGTGTTTTCGTATGTACATATTTCAACCTTTTGTCCCAGTTATCCTCTGATAACTGTTCACCCAGCTCTTCCTCCCAGACTGCCTTAAGGGTGTCTGTGATTTTGGAGGTTATATTCTGACTGTACAGGCAGAAAATTATATTTCAGTCCCAGAGCCAATCAGACGTTTTAGACAGTTATCCAATTTGTCAGGCGCTTTGCTTTCAAAGTCAGGCAGCTATGATCTCACATAGCTCCTCACCTGTAAGATATGCAGAGTAATCCTGATGTGGTGGGGCATATTTTTTGCTTTAACTGCTGGAATGATGCAAAGACCCCCTCCAAGTAAAAATCTCCAACATTGTATATTCCCGCTATTCTCCATGAAAGGCACCCTCTAAATTGAAGGAGCAAAACAGGGATTAGCTGCTGTGGGGAATAAGAAGGACAGCGCCCTCATCTTAAAATGTTTGGTTATTTATTTCCAAATTCTAATAGCATTCTGAATGACTGGATTACTACTGTAACCAGGTTTGCTTAATGGTATGGGTGACAAGATAATTTCACTGATGGTGAAAGGTAAGCAGTCCTCCCTTTCCATCTCTAACCCACTGCTTTGAACTGCAGTATCATTAAGTCAATAGGCAAGAGTTTTGTTTTTATTCATTGTTTTTAAACCAGGCATACTTTCCATCAGAGCCATAAAACTAAATATTATTTGTTTCAGGCCAGACCCTATCTACTGCCATGGTGAATGCTGGACTCACTACTTTCAGCAAAATAGAGGAAATCAATCCCAGAGAACTTGAGCTGGTCAGTAGAAGAAAACACTTTTGTTAGTAAATTATGCAAGTGATGTGATGTTACCAGGAGTTGATTAATCTATTATTATTGCTGAATCAGAGTGGATGGAGGCCAGGCTGCCTCAAATGTGATCACCAAATGTCACCGTTATAAACAGATGCCTCAAAACATTAACGTTGAAATTACCCTTAAAAGGGACATATTTTACCCCTGTAAGAGAAGTTTATACTGGTCTCAGAGGTCCCCAAAACATGCCTGGGAAGTTTGTTGCTGAAAAAACACTCCAGTATAGGATTTTTGTATTTCAAACAAAAACCCCCTGTTTCAGTCCTGCTCAGAACAAGCTGTTTCTGTGTCTGTGCCTATAAATGTTACTGAGCTGTCTGACTCCACCCCTGACCACGCCCATCTCAGGAATGTGTGGAGAGGAGGTTGGAACTTTCTTCCAAAGTGGGGAGGGCCAACTGCACCTGGGGGCGTTGCTAACTCCCCGTATGACATCATGAGGGGAAAATCTGAGAAGAGCTTGTTTCAGCACACATTTTCTAGAAGGTGGGGGGGGGGGGATCTAAAGGGATTGTGGACAGACCAGGGGCACATATTTTTTGTTAGAAAACCCTGAAAAAGGGGGTTTTTGCATATGTTCCCTTTAAAAGTAAATGTGTAAAGAAAAATGTTAGATGCCGTGCCTACTATGGAGCAGGGTCAGGCCCAAGAAAGAAAAAATGACAGGAGAAATATTTCTTTCATTGTTTACTTTGACAAAAGTTAAGCAATCCAGGGAAAAACTCACAAGGTCAAAAATAGTGTTAAAATACAGTGTCAGACTTCACTCTGTTTTTGTAATTTTGATTTTTTTCTCAATATTTTTTCTCTCCTCATTTCAAGCTTCTCTCTCTTTGTTGCAGCTTTTCTCCTCGTCATTTTGACTTTTTTCTTTTCTGAAGTGCATAATGAAGAATATAAATCTTCCTTGTCACAAATCTGTTGACACATGTGCCTGATACTCTTCCATGGTTCTTTGCAAAACAAATTATTTTTCCAAGAACTTACAGAGTGAAGTATTTTTTAAATAATTTTATTTATTATTATTAAATCTATTTAGATTCTCAACAGACATCCCCCATTTGGCAATCAGATCAGAGAGTCTGTCACACATCTCCCAAAGTATGAAGTCACTCTGGAGCAGGTAAAGATTATTCAAATTTCATAAAGAAGCCTTTTATTTTTTGTGTGTTTTTATTTGAGAGCTCTGTTGCTTTTTTTCTTTCATGCTGTTGCTGTATTTTTCAGCTCCCAAGGTACAGCTGTACCATGGCTGAAGTAGTGATGAAGGTGAACCTTAAAAACCAAGCCCAGCTCCTGTCCAGGAGAACTGCTCCTGACCATCACTATGTCACTCTGATTATTGGGAACTCTGATAACGCCGTGGTCTTCCTGCAGAGAATCACGTAAGAAAATGAACAGGCTAAATAAACAGACTTCCTCTAGTTTAATGCTACTTACTCAACACAGACTTTTCACTCTTGTGTAAAAAATGGTTTGAGAATCAATAGTGCTTTGATTTTTTCATCAGGCATTCTCCTCTTGCAGGGACACGGTGCTGTTGAAATGTGGCAGCTGGTCGAAGAAGATTGAGGTAACAAAGGCATCGAAAGGAGAGGAAATCAGCGTCAACCTCATCAGCTCAGAATATGGTAACCATGGAAATATCTTTGGAAATGAATCCATAATATCTATGAATATCCTTGTTTTAGGATCCTGAACCTCACTTTGTATCAGTACTATAATGAGGAAGTTCATTCACTTTACATTTGAGCTGTTTCCTCCTCTACAGTGGGTCTGGACATCCAGCACAAATTCAACGTGTACTACTCCAAAGCCAGGAGGTTTAAAACTGATAATGTGTATGACACATCATATGATCCTACTGAACAGAGCTCGCAGTCCTCTGCACTGAATCCACAGCCTCCGGTTCAGGCTGCAGCTCAGAAGGAAAACCTCATATCTGCCACAGACTCAGGTACTTTAGCTTTGTCAATGCCTATTTAGTGAGTACAAAAAGATCAGATTGGTATCAATGTTTTTAATGGTTGATCATTTTTCTCTGTTTAAAATGCAACAAATTAACCCAGGCAACAAAAGACATTGCAACCATCTCTGCAAGAAGAAGGATCTCTGTGCGCACGACTGCTGTGAGTGTGACCCTGTTTTGAATCGTGGGTCTTCATGTGCACTTAAGTACCAACTTGTGCTTTAATTTTCTATTCCTGATAGTAAATATAGTAAAGATTCTCTCACCTTATTGTGGATAAAAGCTCAAATGTGTCACCCCTTGAAGGTAAAGTAGGTGTAACTGTTGCACGGAAGAGGCCATCAAATCAAGAATCCAGTTTTTCTTCCTATTTGGATGACCTGAAGAGTAGGAGCAACACGCTTGCACAGACTCCTGTCAAACGACTCAAGGTGAGGCAGAGGACAGATTACATTTCTGGAGTCTGTCCAAACCTGCATATTTTACTTTTTGCAGTGATTGCGTTATTACAAAGAAGATAACTAAATAGTTGTACAGCTTTGATTTATCACCATTCAATTTGTCTTTGATTGAAATGACATACAAACAAGAGGTTAGACCACTCTAAACATAACAGAACATTATTCAAAATGCGCTTATGCAATATTTTGCTGAGAAAAAAAACACCTGCCTTGCCTTTCCCTCACGTTGAGTCTGCAGAGGAAGCTGATGAGTCACTGCCAAGTCACGACCAGTTAAGATCATATTAAAGAAATGTCAGCGATAGAGGAGCTGAATTTCTGCATGAATAAAAAATACAGGCATATTCCATGTCCATAAAAAAGCACAAAAATCATAAGAAACAGCTAAATTTATCTCATCAACAATACCATTGGTACTTAACTGTATACTGTTAAGTAGTATGTGCATCTGTTAAATGCAATCCAAAAGTATATTTGCTTTGCCTATATATGCAGTTTTAAAATTTGATTCAGATTGGGTTTACATGTGGTGCGGAAAGCCAACTGGTTAGGTCAAACCCCAGGCACAGAGGCTTTAGTCCTCAGAGTAGACACCGGGGTTCAAGTCCAGCTTGTGACATGTCATTCCTCACTCTGCCCAGTTTGCTCCTCCATCCACTGTCCTATCCAAACAAAGGCAAGATGCCAAAAAAAATCTTAAAAAAGAATTAAAAGGCATAGTTTACACATGAGAATATGTTTAAAAAATGAAATGTGTGAGTTTTCTAAGATTCTTTTGTCAAAAATTCTCACGTTTGTAACATTTTGGACAAAAATATGCAAGCTGCATGCATACTGTTGTGTATTTTTCTAAATAAATGACACTGTCAGGATGGAAATGCATGCTAAATCTTTTTAAATAAAATTGGATGAACTTCTGTTTAGAGTTAGGGTACGTGTTAGGATACCAAAATTAAAAGTTAAAACCTGACTTGCAAACCTGATAACAAAATGCTTAATAAAGCTGGGTAAACAGTCTGTGCACAGGAAAAAAGCTTGTCCTCCATGAACACAACAAGCGTAGCTTATGCAGCTTCGATAACTGCATAAGCTATGTAGCTAAAGTCGGTACACAGCTAAAGCTAATCTCACAAAGCAGCTACGTAAGCTACTTAGTTACATTTCACAACTATTGTATATTAGCTTTTGTTATGTTTGCTAAGTATGACACCGCTAAATCTAACTATGAAGTAACTACTTCTAAAACAGAACTGTACATAATTTATCCTCAGGTTAGACCTCTGACCTTTTTCTCTGTTTAATTTATGAAGTGTTGCTTAGTCTATAATATTTACAGTGTGGTTATTTCATGAATGTTCCTTCCAGACTTGGTTTATGGATAAAGTTGAATAAAGATACAAAAAATCTAAAACTGAGATACGTTGTACCAGCAAATGGCACTTATGACGGTGATGGCATTTCAGATGAACGGTCTGTGAGAGTGGGTATCAGGGATGAGGGCCTGCAGCCAGACTGTATTTGAGGGGAAGAGAGAGTGGTAAAGTTCTGCAAAAATATGTTTGTATATTTAAATTAAGCCAAGTATGTGTGTTTCATTCTTTGTTTTACAGATAAGAATGAACCAGGAGTCTAGGTCCATCAACATCCAAGAGTTTTCTTACAAACCCAAAGAGAGACTACCTCCTGTTTCCAGGTATTCAGGGAGAAATATTTTACTTTATTTATTTTTTAAGTTCAAATATGACCATGGTACCCCAACAATTGCTGAAAATATTTGATTTGATAAAGTTATGGAAGAAGTTTGTATGAAGCTTCAGTTACACCTCAGTCTGAGACTGTTGACCTGATTAGAGACGACTTCCCTCAACTGCCAGAGACAGTTTATCTCGACGATGCTGACCGCGGTAAATATGTGACATAAGCAACATACTCCCAAACAAAGAAAATTAAACACTTATGTGATCTTTGATTGTATTTTTCTGTTTTCTGTCATATATTTTAGATTATACTGACTACCTGTTGGACATGACCGAGATGGAGGGACCTCTCCTAACACCTGCAGTGTCTCACACTCACCATCAAAGTAACACAAATCAACTAACTTTCACTGTGTAGACCATACTACTGCAGCTAATTATCTGTAATCCTACTTAACATTCTGTCAGTTGTTAAGCTCCATTAGCTCATGTCAGTAAATACCTGTATACTGGCAAATAACGTTTACTGATCACAGCACAGGGCATCCAGAAGCTATAGACACACCCAGAAAAACAACAGTGAAGTTAAATGGTGTTGTTTGCAAAGTCATTAAAAATGTGCTCTTTGTATACAGAAGCATTAAGATCATTTAACTCTGTTTCCTTGTGGTAACAAGTAAATTACTGTTGTTTTGAAAAAAAAAACTTGTCACAGGGAAATTGATGTTCTCCTGTGCAAAACACAAGTTGTGATCTCAAGTATTTTTTTTAATTGTGGAAGGCAGATTTCTATGAATGTGCCAAAAAAAGACAGCAACATTGCATGATTGACACACAAAATAAAAGTAGTATAATTGTTTATATTAGCAATTGAGGGAAAATCAACCCTAAAAAATGAGAAGAAAAAGCAGAAGGCCATAGAAAGTGCTTAGTGTAACTGGTAGTATGGTCACCTTTCTTTTTGTCATCCCAATAACTGGAAAGTAACCAATCCTACTTTCACAACCACAGTCTTGTTTCTTTTTCTGTTCTCAGGTTCCTCAGTCTTGATGAACAGAGAACGTCAGACCCACAGGCACCTTCCAAACCAGATCAATACAACAAGCTCGTCTTACTCAAAGAGGTCATCTGCCATGTCAAACCAGTGTGCTCCCCGTGAAAACACATCAAACTCACACATACCCACTGTGAGCTTTGACCTTGGAAATGAATGGGACGACTGGGGCGACTTTGATGACGAGAACTTGGTGCATGCCAGTGAGACATCCATCGTCTCACATGCTACTAATGCTGAACCTCCAATCCAGAAGTCTGTTGGCTATAGCACACCAGGTAGAGTGAAGTTAAGGTCACAGTTAATATCGGGGTATACTGTAACTGCGAAACATAAATGATCATACATTTAATTCATACATAATTCTAATGGAATCAATGTCAACCAGTGTGGTGATTTTTACAAGTGCACTTATTTTTTATTTTCAGGTTTCACAGCTGGATCGACACCAGGTTTCCACAATTATTCACAAACCAAACAGTCTGCTGTCATCTCTCCCAGAACACCCTTGGGGTAAGGCCTCAAAATTGTGCACCCAATCGCATCAATTTAGTCTAGTAGAGCACTGAGGTTTTATATTGTGGCCAAGAAAAAAAAATGTCCAATTGTTCTTTTTCAGGTCAATTTCACCCATTTTAAATCCTAAAATCAGAAGACCAGGACCCTCACCAGGAGTCACATTTAGACCACAGAAGAGGATCACACTTGACAGGAATAAGCAGGTGCTTACATAATTATGTTTTTGCAGATTAGGGTTGTTAAAATGCATCTTTTCTATGATGCATTTTGATTTAGACATGGATGATTTTTCATTGATACAGTGACAAAAAATTCATTAATAACTACCTTTGGGCATTACTTGTAGATCTTTTATCCACAGCTGAACCTATACAGTTTATTTGTATTGATTTACTTAGAGACATTTATGTTGACACTGATTTCTAAATCACTGTGATCAGTCAAATTTAGTCAATATTTATCTGGCTGCTTTTCTCCTTCGAGTCATCAAAGTATCCATGTGCAGTTATATAGAAAATTGAGAATACAATCCATCATGATATTGCATCAAGTTTAAACAATGACAGAATAAGTGGATTCAAATCAAGCCTAGAGACCAGTATAGATGTACAGCCCTAGTGCATTTCCTTTTTGCCTTTGTATGTAAGAAGAGTTTATGGTTAATTTGATGGACTTATTTTCCAACTATTAAATACAGTTAATCATGTGCTGTTGATTAATGAAAGACACCAGATTATGGATTGTGGATATCAAAGAAAAATCATACAAGAAAAATCCCCTTTTAGTACTTATCTGAATGAATGGAAATGTGCAAGTTTATGAGTAGCAAAACTGACTCTGACTCTTCTTAAACTTCACAAAAAGTGCCTGTTTACAGCTTTCTAAAATCTTTTCTGGTCTATCATGAGATGCTGGGATACTACAGGCATGTGACATTTAACCATCTTCCCTCTCTTGCAGAGACACGTCTTCAGTGAAGAGATCACTATGAAAACACCAGAAAATCCCCCCAAATGGAGCAAGACTCATTGGGCCCCACTCGCCAGGTTTGATTTCTTCTCATCAATAAGTGACCAAGCTGACACCAGTTCGTCTGTCAATGGAAGGTAGAGAAAAATACAATAACAAACCATTTTAAAAAAATGAGTACCTTTTTTTCTTTTGAACACAAGACGGTACCCTTTTTTTCCACGTATGTTTCAGTACCAACAACAAGGAAGAGGAAGCATTCATTGGAATATTTGATGGCATATTTTAAAAATGCTTGTTGACTTAATCAAAACTTCATTGCCACCTTTTCTTGAAGTTTGTGTTCATGTTGTTAAACTGTCTGCTTTACATCTGATGTTGCTCCATGTGCTGTTGAAGGTGAAAATTAAACATATGTTTACATTGATAGTTATAAGGGTAATTAATGTTATTTATGCATGTATTTATTTGTTTAATAAAGAATGGTTGATGGTTGTATGGTTCATCATCATTTTTGGTAGTTTATCACCCATAACTTACTTTAAAATGCTTCCTTTTTTTGTTGACTTGAAGGATGTACAGTCATGGACGGAAGTATTGGCACCCCTAGAATTTTTCCAGAAAATACACCATGTCTCCCAGAAATTGTTGCAATTACAAATGATTTTGGTATACACTTGTTTATTTACTTTATGTGCATTGGAACAACACAAGAAAAGCAAAAATGGGCCAGACAAAATTGTTCTAAGTGAAGCCAGTTAGAATGTATAAAAGTTCAGGTGTGATTTCTATATTGCCAGCGCCTGTGACTTGCCACAAGTGAGTTTAAATGAGAATCACATGCCTGAAATAAAATGGTTTACCCACAGTTTTAAAAGGTTGCCAATAATTTTGTCCGGCCCATTTTTTTGAGTAATGTGTAAAATTCTGTCAATTTTGGCTTTTTTCTTCTGTGTTTTTTGTGTTGTTCCAATGCACATAAAGGAAATGAACATGTGTATACCTTAATTAGCTTTAATTGCAACAATTTCTGGGAGAAATGGTGTATTTTCTAGAAAAATTCCAGGGTTGCCATTACTTTCGTCCATGACTGTATTTGGCTTTATGCTTGTCAAAATAAAGTTAGACTAGAAAGGAACAAAAACATTGTGATCTGTAGCTTATACTCCACAATAATCACTTAAGAAGTATGGGAGAATAACCTAAAGCTTTCTGTGCTTAAAGTTCGACGAGGACACCGACGTCACGGATTCAGGAATGACTCGTAGAATGGCAGTGGGCAAAACTGGCTTCATCCAGCTTACTCCTTTGTGAGGCGTGGTATCGCGTGATTTGTGCTCAGGCAACGCGAGATGTCTCTGACGTCACTTTAAGCGCGGAGTTTGTTGTTGGCGGAAAAGCTTCATCCTGGAAGTTTAATCGAATCCTTTTCTTTATTCCCACACTGATTAAGATTAATATACCTGATTTACCGATGAGGCATAGTCTCACGACTCCTCGGCGTGCTCATGAACGTAAATTTTAGAGACTATTTCACTTAACGACCAACGAAAACGGTACGTGGCTTCCTTGTTTAAGTTATAGTTAGCCTGACTGTATCTCATTGTAGCATGCTAGTTGTGTCTTACTGATTTAGATAATTAGACAATAATTTACTGGGCTTTACCTTTGTCTTTTTCCTCTTCTAGCAGCTTAGCTGTATGATTTTTGAAGGGCTAATTTTTTTATTAAATGACAATGCTGTTCTATTTAAAGCCCAAACAGCACTTCTATACTTTACGTTATAAAGAAAGTGCCAGTTTGAGTCATTAAAATGTATATTGTTCCAATATCTGTCTTTTTTAGATGGAGTTGTCCCCAGTCTGTTCTGAAGAAAACAGCAATAATGGAAGTATTAAATTTGACCGAAATTACAGGAAGAGCAAAATCCCAAGTAAGTATAATATACAGTGGAGAAACATAAACCAGCATATTTATTAAATGTACTACGCAATATCAATCAAATAGCTTATTCACCACATCAGTGAAATGAAAATAAAGTCCATCATGATAATTCATAAAAACTCGTTTTTAAAATGGAACTTGGGGCCCAGACGTGATAATACAAGTTACAATAACATGCAAAGTACATAATATACAAAGTTATGAATAGAATTGAACCAGCATTCCTAGTATTATTTCAAGACTCTAAAATAGTCTAGAATTTACTCAAAAAATCCTCAATGCTTGTGACACTAATACAGTACATGTAGACAATGGCACTTAGAAAATTGTAATATAAATCAACTGAAGTAGCCTTTATATTTAGAATCGATCAGACCCCCAGCAACATGAAGTTTTGACTTGAATATATTTTAGTAGCGTTTGTTGTCTCAAGCTCTTTTTGAAGACAGACAAACATAGATACATTCTATTGTGCTTTCAAGCTTTTCTAGATTTGAGGGCCTCTGCAGGCCTCTCTAATAATATTTTTACATTTCAGCATGCATTTGTTGGCTATTAGAAGTTGTTTATTCCTTGTATTATGAGCATGAAAGAGATTGGAATAACATCACTTAAGCTACGTTCACACTGCAGGCCTTAATGCTAAATTCTGATCTTTTGCCCAGATCAGATTTTTTTTGGCTGTTCACACTGTTGATGAATTACAGAAGATCAGATATTAATCTGATTAATTTAGTATCACAAACGAAAGTGACTTGAATTTGATATGTCAGTGTGAGTTGTGCTGTTCACACTGTCAGAGAAAAATCTGATTTGAGTCACATAAGACCAAAAAATAAAACAAACAGATTTGGGTCACTTTCAACTGCAGTATGAATGTAGCCATAGTCTATTATTTAAGCTCTATTCTACATTACAGAAGCATTTTGAAAAATTTTACATTCAGTAGGCTTCAAAAGTTTGAGGTTATAAAAAAAGATGGTCAGAGCAAGCGTTCAACTTAGACCATTATAGTTCAGCTCTCTTTTGCAGGATTTGTAGCTTCTTAACATAACCATGATATGTATGTCACCATATGACATAGTAATTGTTTGAGTATGGCTCATACAAAGTCAAATATTTTAGCTTGAAAAACAGGTCTACATATTTAGATTATTTTCTATGATATTTGGTAGAAGATGTAATTTAGAAGATAATGCATTAGATGTAATAGTCATGCATTTGGTAAAATGAGTATGTCTTTTGTCTATTTCTACTTAAGTGCAATTCCCTTTGAATGAGTGTAACATTCACATTTATAGTTTATATATCACAAAGTACTGGGACTCTGTTGGAGTTACAGAGAAAAAGGTAGAAGGAGACTTTTATGGAAATCCAGAAAAAGTTATGTCCACACCAAAGAGCTGTCTTTGTGATTTTTAGTGAAGCCATTTCAAAGGGATTAAACGCCACAGAATGCAGCAGCAATCTGCAGAGTCTGACAAAAAACAGACACACAAGAAGGAGGGGTGCATATTTATACAGATAAGCCAAACACTCCAAGGTAACAGTGGGAGGCCAGACATGATGTGATCTGTAGCATTGACACGGAGACAGAGAAAATAACCTTGTGATTTCCACAAGGACAGATAATCGTAAAGTACATAATATAACATGAGGACAGACATTCCCTGTGGGTTCCATCATACACTTGCAAAGAATTGAATGAGTTGCAACTCAAATTTCTATCGTAAGACAAACAGAGAAACAACAACAAATTAAATGGATTTATAGCTTCACTGCCAGAAGTGCAGTATAATGTGCAGTATTAGCTGTAGGTACAAATCATGGCAACTTACTGATCAGTCAAATACAAATAATGACAATCTATGGAGAGGAATGATAAATAAAGCGATTTGGAATGATAACAGATGAAAGACTATTACCACCGGCCTGTAAAGATTTTAATTGTTGTATCATTTTTTGCTGTACAGTCAGTAACACTGATTATCTGCTCATCGGAATGACTGAGTAAATATATGTGTTATTTTAGATCATGTAGTGCATCTTTGATGAAAGTATTTTTATGATTTCAGGGGATGTGGAGATGGACATTGAGTCCCTCTACAAAGCTGTTCCTCAGCTGGCTAAGGTTTTCCGCATCATAGACAAAATCGGAGAAGGTATTCACTTTGCAAAACTTCACCCACACATAATTCAAGGTTGCCAACTGTTTGTTTTTATAAAATTTATTTTAAATGGAAATAATTGTAGGTTATTGGAGCAGAAAAGGTAATGTGCTCATCCTGTGTATTTCTGTGGATCAGGAACTTTCAGCTCGGTGTATCTGGGTGAGGCTCAGATGAGGGATGGGAGGAGAGAGATGTTTGCGCTGAAGCACCTCATCCCAACTAGCCACCCTACACGCATTGCTGCTGAGCTTCAGTGTCTCACTATTGCTGGGTAGGTTCAATACTGTTGAGTTTTTTCTAAAGTGGTATGTATTAAACATTTTGCTGTGTCCCCTTGGGCTGTCATTGTATCAGATTAATAGATTTTGATTTTATGGTAAACAGAACCAACATTTTAAATATGTGTTTTGATATTGAGGCAATAAAAGTAGATTTCCTAGGCACTTGGATTTTGTTTATTAAAAAATTGCATACTCCTGTACATACTCCTGCTCTAGTAATACACTGGCAAAGTATTTGTGCAACTTTCAAAGTGCTATCTCTTTTGCTTGCTCCAGCTTGTGGTTAAAATATGACTGAAAATCTCTACTTTTCTCTAAAGCTTTGGAAGTTTTATGTTGTGTTGTACAAAAACTGTGTTGTTATAATTGGCTTCTGGCGTTTAATCCAATAAGTTTATTTTGGTAGTTCAGAATTTCACTGTTCATGTTTGTGCTATTCGGTTTTAATGTTAATTTCGTCGACTAAAACTATGACTAAAAATGTTCATCAGCAGCCTTTTTTTCCATGACAAACACTAGACTCAGACTAAAAAAATGGATCTGTGATGACTAAAACTAACAAAAAACTAAGTTTAGTTTTCATCAAGATGTCTAAAACTAGACTAAAATGTAATGTGATTTTCGTTGGACATTGAAAAATCCGTGATATTTCTCTACTGGTGGTAAATCTGTCAAAAAACAATCCAGCTATAGCTATTCTGCCTCAGCAGGGACCCCAGGTTTGGCAGAGCATAGAACACACTACCATGACTTGGTACCAGATTTAGAAAAGAAAATAAATGCTTGGACTTAAAGTAAATACTAAAATGTGAAGACATTTTAAGGACTAAAACTAGACTAAAATGTTTTGCGGTTTTGTCTACTAAAACTAGACTAAAACTAATAAAGATATAAATGACTAAAATGTGACTAAAACTAAAATACATTTCATTTAAAGACTAAAATTAGGACTAAAATTAAGACTAGCTGCCAAAATTAACACTGTCCGGTTGTTTAAGTGTCTTACAAACCTCCTGTCTGTGCTGCAGTTAGTGATTCATCCTTTTTGTTCTTCTGTCTCTGCTATTTTTTCCTTTTTTTTCTCTAAACTTTTAGAGGCAGAGAGAATGTGATGGGGGTGACGTACTGCTTCAGGAAGGAAGACCATGTTGTGATTATTATGCCTTATATGGAGCATCAGCCTATTGTGGTATGTACATTTTTGCACACGACGTTAGCAGTGTTTTACCCTAAACATGCATAAATCAGTGGAATAATTTCCCATCTTAAATGAATAAACAGGAAATCATCGGCTCACTAAGCTTTGAAGAGGTGCGTCTGTACATCTTCCACCTGCTGAAGGCTCTGAGACACATCCACCAGTTTGGTATCATTCATCGGGACATCAAACCAAACAATTTCCTCTACAACAGAAGCAGCAAAATGTGAGTAAATGTAACATTGTTTAAACAGACCATCTCATTTGGCATCTTTTCTTTTTTTTGTAATTACTTCTCCCCTTTTCCATTTGTAATATGTATTTTTAGGTATGCACTGGTGGACTTTGGCCTGGCCCAGGGCACTGCTGACACCCAGATAGAGCTACTGAAGGTGGTGAGGCAGAGGCCTTCACAAAAAGGTGGAGGGTCCACAGGGAAACAGGATGCCACACAACGAAGCAAAGCCCAAACTAAACTCCCTCCAAAAACCACAGTCACAGCTTCAACCTCACTACCTCCACCTCCACAGCAGACCACTGCTCTGCCTCCTTCCCCCTCCTCCTCCTCCACCACCAACACTTCTTCCTCAGCCTCTCAGAGGGCACTGGTTAAAAAAGCACGCTCTGTCTCCACTACCGTCACCACTTCTACCACCCGCACAAAGCACACAAAGGTGCCCAACTCTGCTTTGAGAAAATGCTTTATTTTTTATGTGAAAGGATAAACAGTTAGATTGAAGTTTAATGGGAAACACACTTAAAACTGGACATCTATTCTATGCATCTACACCAATATTTGTGCACTTTATGCACTGAAGTGTTGGTTTTGTCTAAATTCTGGCATGCATGCTTGTTTGTTTTTAAGGATTTGACAGGACTACGTAAAGTGCCCCGGCCTGTGTTTGGAGAGAGGAGCCTGAACAGCTGCACTCCAGCTGCATCCACAACCAAACAGACTGCCATGAAGACTGAGGTGAGCAAGTGGAGGGAAGAGCATGAAAAGTTGTGATATTACTGTATATTGACCAATGTTTGACCTGCGTGGAAACATACCAGTTTTTTTTATTCAAGGGCAGTCATTTTTCCCTCCAGTTTTATTGTAATGGTAAATAATGATAATGTGGGAATCTGAAAGTTAAAACAATACTGTATAATTAAGTAATCAACAGTTTTTCAAACACTTAGTATCTCAGAAACATTGAAATTACAGGAAATAAAAATGTTACGCCATCTGGCAGGGTTCTATTTCATTTGCTTCAGTGGGCATTTATTTATTCACCTTAGTTATTTATTTTTCTTATTTTAAATCTTTTAATCAGCTAATAAAGTCTGCAAAAGCAGAGGACCCAGCCAACCGAAGACTATCTGCAGCCAGCCGGGGCCCGCAGCCTGTCCGGACTCAGAGCAGCAGTCAGAAACCTCAGAGGAGCGTACAGCAGAGCCTCACCTGTAACTGTCACCTGACTGACCGTGTATGCAATATCTGCATGTCCAGGTAAGCACAGAGTCCTTTTTTGGAACCATTAAGACAACGTGTGAAATAAAGTTCTTCATTTGGGCTGTGGCTTAAGAATGTTTTGATTAATGTCACTCTGCTTATTACTCTAAAGATTAATAAATGGGTTTCCACATGTCCTTGACATCCTTGGAAAATAGTTGACCAACATGGAAAATGGGAGAAAAGCTAACAGCCCTGAAAAATCTTGAGTTGTCCTGCAAATTACTTGGACATTCTCATTAATTCATGTCATAGTTTCCCATGGTGTTATGGATCACATAGAGTAGGGATGCTCAGATACCGATACCAGTATCTGGTATTGGTGCCAGTACCAAGCCTAAGTACTCATACTGCTTTCATAGCTAGAGACTGCACCCTTTAAATCATTCAACAGAAAGGATGGGCACTTTTCATTCCTGTCAGACCAGCAAAACTATTTCAGAAAAAGTCCTGTAAAATAATTTTTAGCAAAAAGTAAGAACACTGTATCAAGAAGGAGTATGTCTTAAACATTTCCTAGAGCCAGCAATGATAATTACAGATTATGTCTTAAACAAACTGACATCCCAAAAGCCAAAGAGCTTTTTATTCACTTCTAAAATGAAAAGAAGAAATGCTGCTGGTCCTAACATATTTTCAGCTAGGACCAGCAATTTAAGATTTTCCTTAATAATGAACTGTTTCCTTTACAGAGTTAACCATTTCTGTTTGATAGATTGATGTACCTCAAATTTATTATTATTTTTTGCTATTCTCTTTATGTTTTTCTTTCCCTGCCTCATTTGGCTTTATACGATGCAAAGGAAGCAGCAGGTTGCTCCTAGGGCTGGAACCCCCGGCTTCAGAGCACCAGAAGTCCTCACAAAGTGTCCCAACCAAGGAACAGGTGAGGTACACTAATTATGACAGCTGTGCAAAGACTTTTGGACTTTTAAAATCAGAACTGGACTCTTGTTTTCCATGTCACTCATACTAATTCACTGCTCCACCTCTCCATGTCTGTTTTTGACTGCAGCGATAGACGTGTGGTCAGCTGGTGTGATCCTGCTCTCTCTGCTCAGTGGGCGTTACCCATTCTTCAAAGCCAGCGATGACCTGATCGCCCTCACTCAAATCATGACCATACGGGGCTCTAGAGAGACCATCAAGGCTGCAAAAGCATTTGGTGTGTATTTATTCATCTTTACACTCTTTTTTTAATCTTAATTAAATGATTTGATGGTTAATTCAAATTAAGACCTGTGTCCACAGACGCTGCTTTTTATGCCCACAGTGCGTGTTTTAGAGTGCTTTTTGCTAGTGCTGGAAATTGATTGATTTTCAATTTCAATCACAATTTTGGATTCCAACAATCAAAAAAACAAATTGATCATGATTAAACATTATTAAGCAGCATGCCTTGTGCTTGTTTTGTTCATGGGTATTGTCTTGTGTAGTAAATGTTTCAGTGTTTCTTTTTGTAATTTTGCAACAAGGGGACATCACCTATACTTAAAAATATGGTTAATTTATTTTTATTACTTCATTAATCAGCTGTGAATTAGATATCAGTTGGTTTTATTGTATGAACTGAATAAAAAATGGGTAACAGGGTCAGCGAACTTTGGTGTGTCATTTGGTGACGTCCAGTTCTCTGATCTGGACTTGACTGATGATGCTGTGATCCTCGGGAGACCGGAGATGTCCTTGTTGGGGTTTTAACTTGCTGAGTGAGGAGGCTGAAGCATTGAGGATGCACATCTCCTCAGCCAAAACAAAGATCCAGGCATTTGGGGATGCCTTGGATGCTGCCATTGAATCTGTTTTCACTGTGAAAGTTGTACAGTGGGGATCCATTGATCTGCTGACTGCAAGGCTGAGATCAACCACAGACTTAGACTCCAGCATGGGGTGGTGCTCCCTGTATCTGAGCATACAGAAAAAATTAAGTGTTTTTTGGTCTTTGGTCCTTCTGGTCTTTCTATTCTTTTGTGAGGCCTGGATGTTGACTGATGGCCAGAGGCGCAGCTGGACTCCTTTACTTCTCTTCAGCGTGTCTTTGGGCATTGTTGTAAGACCGTGTGTCTAATGCTGATGCTGATGGATCTGATCCAGCTCACTGTATACTGGGTACCCTGGACCAGGAAAGCTGGACCAGATGCCAGGGGTGACTGCATGCATGGTGGAGGGGGCAGCTGAGAGGATACCTGGAGACATAGGGGCATGGGCCTAGAGGATGGCCATCAGGAGGCCAGAGCAGCACAGGACCAAGGCTGCTGCAGCAAAGTACCTGTCTTAAAAGGATGAGAAAGTTTGACTTTACCTCCACTATAGCTGTTATCAAAACTGATATCAGAAGTCTCACTCCTTTTATATTTTGATCGGCCAGTAAGGGAGAATTGGAAATGATGAGCATGCATGTTTCCAAAAGTTAAACTATTCTCGACTGAGAGTGCTGAGACAACAACAGCTGACACTGAGGGTGTTTTAGTGCTTAGGATGCACTTTGAAAAATGCTGGACTATAAATTGGTTTTGTACTGAAAATGAGCACTCACCTCGATGTGTAGTCTTTGTTGATGACAAGCCCGTGTTTTTGTTACAGGTAAGGCGGTGGTTTGCAGTCGGGAGTTGCCTCGACAGGATCTCAGGACACTGTGTGAGACGCTGCGAGGACGTAGGCCGTCTCCAGATGATGAGGTCACACCACTTCCTGAAGCAAACACAGACTCAGCCGCCACCCATCGTCACAAGATCCACGAAGAAACACCAACACATCGTCCTGCTGAGAAAACATCAAAGCAACACATAGACGGAGCAGGAGAAACTCTTCCTCACACCCAGAAACAGTCACAGAGCCCAGGAATAGCTCACCTCGCTAAACAAAGCTCAGCAATGGACTGTAAGGTGGAGGACGATGAGCGGGGCTGGGATAAGGTTCCTGATGAGGCCTACGACCTGCTGGACCGGCTCCTGGACCTGAACCCTGCCACCAGGATCACAGCCGCTCAGGCCTTGCAGCACCCTCTGTTCATAGACCTGTGAGACCACAGACCTGGGAGTTCAGGCTGAATAAACCGCGTGGTTCAGCGATATAAAGGGTTTTGTGGATTTACAAACTGTCACTCACTAGAGTAAAAAGTCCGCCCCTTATAAAAATACAGTTGCTGCTTTTCACAGCATCTTTAAAGGGATATTTCTGTATTTTTTATGTTTTCTATATGAAATACATGGCAGAAGTAGTGGAAATAGCCTCCAGTGATTTCAGTGTGTGTTGTCCCTTTAAGCAGGTTGTGCTGGGAGCATCGGCCAGGAAGCTAAGCTATACAGTGCTACAGACGGATACAGTTGATCTGCCTAAGTAAGCAAGTTTTAGGTAAAAATGGGCTGAAAAACAAAATACAAAGTATATCCAAAGTTTTTGAAGCGTTTTATTTTCATCCAAAAGCCTGTGTTTGACACTATCTTGCAATGCAAGCTTTGACTACTGACTACATGCTCTTCATGTCAGAGGCAACAAAAACTCAACCAAAGCTAAGTGCCTAAACAGGTAGTGCTCACTGAAATCACAAGAAGGTAATGCCACTACTATTTCCAAGTAGCTCATACAACCCAGCTTCAAAAATGCCAGAATATCCCTTTAAGCAGAGTTGAGACCTTTGTGTACCAGCATTTAAAACATTGATATGATGCGAGGGAAAATCGAACAATTTTGGACCAAGATGATGACTCAAGAGCTGACTTTTTTAAACTTTGGTACTAAGGTAGATTACATTGTTTAAAACTCTTCAACATCAGTAAGTAAAACATTTTTGAAAATACTGATTAGTCTAATTTAGAGACACCTCTTAAACAACACATGGCTAAACACGTGCTGCATAGGTTTTAATATCCACCCAATACAGGTTTGACTTGAAGTTTCACAGCCCTGTGTGCATAAGTAAATATTTTTCATGGCAGCTGTTGTACAACTAATTTAAAAGGGCTGTAAATGTGCACTGTTAGTAAAAGTGACAGATTAAGGTGTTAACAACTTCCCGTTGTGTCAGAATTTGCTTTAATACAACTTTGAATGAGATATGTCAGGTCAATTTTGGTCTTGTCAAAAAAGAGGGAAAATAATACCAGAATAAATCAGGTATTTTAAAGCAGTATATTCTCTTTAGACGAAAGGAAGTTTGTTTCAGAGGAAACATTTTTAAACCCTTAGTTGTCACAGATTCAGTAAAACGTTGTTGCCATATGGATGTTTTAAAGTATTACATGCATTTATTTTGAAAGTTTGTGGATTCTATCTGTACTTTATAAATGTGAAAGTAAATGCTGCTGTAAATGTTTTAGTTGTGTTAAATTATAATGCTGAGATGGGTACTCTACTGTGGATTTTCTAATAAAGGGAAAAAACAAAGCATGGTGTGAAGTCTTCTGTTTAATAAGCCTTATGTTGCACAAACTGAAAATAGGATAAAATAACCCAATTTTAATTTATGATTAATCTCCAAATGTAATTTATCAACATTAATCTCCTCTTTTTGTCACATTTAAAACAGTTTTGGTTTATTTTTTTTAAGTATCTTAAACTAAGGGTGATTGGCTTCCTGTTTGGATACAGACCTGCTTTTATTCTAGAAGAAAATAAGGAACTTTGGGCTGATCAAAAAAACTGACATCAATTTAACTACAGAAAAAAGGAGCTTGTTATGGATTGAAACCAAAAATAAGGTGACAGGTGAAAATGTTAAATAACACAAGGTGTAGATGACTTGTCCACTGAGCTGTCTGATAGATTTTAAACAGTATTGAGCATTAAGGAGATGTTTTGTACCATTTTTTATCACTATGGCTGTAGGGAGAGGCTTCAGCGCTTAACCAAAGTGTGTGGAAGAGGAAAATGAAGCATGCGATTAATGCAATTTAAAAAATTACACAAATTGTGGACCTTATTCACATTGTGATTGATGCATTAATGCTGACAAACCTTATCTAAAATAATCCAGTGACCGAAAAGAGACAGGAAATATGGCATCAGGAAAGCGATTCAAAGCGGTGACCAGTGCATCAAAGACTGAAACCTCTATGAACTGAGGCCTGCTTCATATAAACAAGTTTGCATTGTAGGTTTTATTTAAGTGGAGGCACCTAATAAAAGAAACTAAGCATTTAAGAACTGCAATTTTTATTCATTGCCATAGAAAATATCACAGTCAATAGCATAGCAGTACATCTCTTTGTAACTTGTGTATACAAAAGTTTCAAAAGGCAAACTTTCAAAATATGTTGATATTTTATATACGCCTAACAAGCATTTAAAAGTCTGACTTGTTCCTAAAATGCTCAGCAGAGCTGCTGAAACCTTGAAATATTGGAGAAAAACAAGCAGTGTGCAGTTCAACAGGTGCAGCTTATTCTCTTTACACAAGAACTGTAAAAGTTCAAAGACTAGAAGGCTTCTATTTGTTCATTGACCCCTGAGACAATGAAAATCTCTCAGACTAAAGATTGTCCTGCACCTCGGTGAGTTCTTCTATTCGCACCAACACGCTCTCGATCATGTCGAATGTGTGCAGAGCTGAGTGCAGAGCCTGAGAGGACACATTGAACGTTGAGTCAGATCAAATTCACAATCAGGTGCTGTCTGTATTTTTAAGTGTTAAAGAGTCGCTGACCTGAATCTGGGACTCTGTGGTCATGTTGGGCAGCTTCTCATCACCAACGGACACAGAGATCATTGGGTTTTCTGGAAAATCCACATAAAAACTGTCAGAGAGCTGCATAAAAACAAGGCTATCACAGAGATTTAACTACTCTTCATCTCTATTCATCATTCATTCATATTCATTTGCTATTTTCACTAATTGAACTATCAAAAATCTGCTCTACAAATGGCATTTAATGCTGCGCAGTATTCTCCAGTAACACTCTTATTTGAGTTTTTATTTTAACAGAAGAGGTCACGATTCCTTTGATGGAGAAGAAATTGAAATTGAGTCATGTCAGTTCAGATAAGTGAGCGTTAGTCTGACCTCTAGCCTTGTTCTTCTTGGTTTCCATGGTGTTCTGCAGCTCCTTCTCATAGTGAGCTCTCGACATGTTCACTCCGACACGTAGCGGCTTCATGAAAGTATCTTCTATTTTATACAGCTCTGTCCAGATCCCTGTCTGATAGGTCCATACAGAAACACCTGATGAGACTCTGATTCACTCAGACAGAAATCCATTTTTGTCTTTTGGCAGAAGAGCTGCTTTATTTTTTATGGATCTCAGTCACTCACCTGGTTCTCTGTGACTTTGTCTCTGATGACCAGATAACGTAGGAGGTTCAGAGACTCCATAATTCTGTTTAAAACAGTACAAGAAAAAAAAGTAAAACAAAACCCAGGATCGAGTTCCAGCTTGCTTTTATCTGATTAAGACATTCACTCACCAATCACTTTATTTGGTACGCATGTTCAACTGCTCATTAATGCAAATCAACCAATCACATGGCAGCAACCAACACATTTAAGCATGTAGGCACAGCCAAGACAATCGCTTGAAATTCAAACTGAGCAGCAGAATGGAGGAAAGGGAATTTTAGCAACTTTGATGGTCATGGTTGCTGACAATACAATTCAAATGTCACAGCAGAAAATGAGACTCCTCTATTGTCCCAGACTTGGCCGAGCCTGGCAAATTTATAGATTTGCCTAGATCAGGATGTCCTCACAAACTGAGCGGCCGTGCAAGAAGAAATAAGGACTAGTGAGAGAGACCACCAAGACACCTATGACTATGGGGGAGTTACAAGCTTCAGCAGCTGAGATGAGAGAGACTCTGCTTTTTCACCAGTCTGAAGAAGGCAAGCTACATTTGGATTCTAATGTTGAAATTTTTAAATCAGGCCAATTTTAAACCTCTTTTGCTCCAATTTTCCATCCATATTTACCATTTTTTCATTTTGTACCATTTTTTTCACCACTTTTAACACCTTTTTGCCACTTACTGCAAATTTTAACCCTTTCCACTACCTTTTGCCACTTGTAAACTATTTTTGTGACTATTTGCCACTTTTAGCCACTTTTAACCCATAATTGCCACTCTTATCCCATTTTTACCACTTTTCCGCCAGTTTCTTTGTGGCTTCGCAATTATTTCATAATTTTTCCACTAATGTAGTCTCATTTTTTTTTTTTTTTCTGGCATCCTGACTTCTGACACAAGTGGTTTAGTCAGTGTGTTCAACCACATTGCAAACATTACCGATAAAAAGGTTATTCTGTTTTAAGAAAAGGGGTTTACATTGTGAAAAAGGCTTTATAGTACTGCAGTAATAAAATTCATTTTTGTTGCTTAGCTAAGAGTGATTTTTATTCAGGTTGAACATAAAATAAAAGAGAGTAGGGGAGAGACATGTAGGAAATGGCCACAGGCCAGATTTGAACCTGGGCCGCACGCGTAAATGAGGCGTGTCTTAAACCACTGGGCCATCTGCACTTCATGGGCCCCCCCATTTGACTGGGCCCCTTAAAGCTCTCCCCTTTATCCCCCTCACGAATGAACTTGATTACAGCTAAATGAAAAATATGAAGCAAAATCGCTGTCCATTTAAAGAAAAATGATTTTCACTTGTTCTAAACTAAACAAGCCGTTAGCTTACATTTTTATGTGCACGTTGGGATATTTTCAAGTTGAACACCCCCCTATGAAAGATAATGGATTCAAACAACAGCTCTTGAGATGTTTAGAGTGTGCTCACCTGTCCAGGTACTGCAGGAGGTCGGTCTCAGGGCCATCTGGTAGAATGAGAACTTTACGCAACAAAGGCAGCAGGTGAGCTCCCTCAAACCAGGTGTTACTGTTACCTGGCTGAAGACAGAAAAAGTCATATTTACAACACATGTTTTGCACTCACACTGCCATTTAACTGTCAGCTACTCCATCAAACCCAGTGGGAAAGAGCAACTAAAGAGTGGCTTGTTGAAGAATTTCAAGTGTCCTCTCACCTTTAACGCAATGTCGATCTGGTTCCTGATGTTTTTGATGATGTAGCCTTCAACTCCAGAGTGATTACTTGTTTTCAGCATGTACCTGAAACAAGGCAATGAGTTAAGGCTCATATGCTGAAGAGAAGACTGGAGAAGAATTTCTGATGACCTCTAGGGGAAAATTTGGAGCTTACTGAAAGAAATTGTACTTGGCTTTAGTGTCAAACTTGTCAATGCTCATCTGCAGAACCTTCAGCCCCCTGGTCCTCTGTTGACAAAGAAACAAATGTGTAAATGTGTTGTTTCAAATAGTTTCCACCCTGAGAATAAAAGATAAATTAAAGATGTTAACAAAATAAGAACCAAAAAGGGGATTTACAGTAAAGTCTACATAAATACACAAAACATAGCGGATGTAATTATTTGCATTAAAAACTGTAAGAATGTGTTGAAATGCCATCTTACCAAATCATGCCTCTGACACAGTGTCATGACCTTCACCAAATTCTAAAATTTTAAAAAGGTAAAAGTTGGTTGGAGGATCCCATGAGAGGCACATCAATGAAGCATCAAATACAGTTAAAAAGCTGAAGAATCACTATTAACCTCAGGGACTGTGAGGAAAGTTTTGATCTCCAGCAGATCCGCAGGCAGACAACCATCGTCCACACGCACCAGACTCTTCTCATACAGCTCCTGTGTGGTGGAAAATACACCGAACATCACAGATGTGATGATCCTTGTAATCTCAGACAGGGCGAGCATAAACAAGTCAATAAGCTGATGGAAAAAAGACTCTAAAATTTACCCAAGCATTTCTGCAAAAAGATTATCAAAAATCTGGTGGATTTCACAAATATGTGTACACGTACTTTTGACTAAATAACTAAGAACATTTCAATGCTCAGCAACAAACTCAATCACACACACACACACATATATATATATATTTATGTTCTTCTCTGGTCTTTTGTCGATGAGGTAATTGTGTTGAACTACATGCCTGACTGATACAAGGACAAAATTTGTCATCATAGTGTAGTGTAGTGTAGATTTCTTTTTGTACAATATTCTCAATCAGTTGATAGGTTTTTCAATCCATCATCCTTGGTATAATACCCAGAGGTGGGAAGAGTACAAGACTACTGTAAAAGTGCAGTGTTTGGCGAAAATGTATTTAAGTAAAAGTAAAAGTACTGCTTTATAAAACCACTCAAGTAAAAGTGAAAAGTATTCCATTTAAATTTCCATTTATGCTTGTGTTTGTTGAAAAATAAATAAGAATAGGAACATGAAAAATAATCACATATCAAATTGTGTACGCAACAGTAGGGGGAAAACATAAGAATTAGATACATCCATCCATTTTCAATACCGCTTATCCCATTGGGGTTATTTTTGGGGGGGGAGCATGCTCACATTCACACCTACAACCATTAGAGTGCTCAGTTAACCTGAAGAGCATGTTTTTGGTGGTGGGAGGAAGCCAGAGTAACCAGGGGAGAACCGGCTTCCTCCTACCACGCATGCACGGGGAGAATATGCAGACTGCACACAGAAAGGCCCTGACCGGTAAGTGAACCAGGAACTGTCTTGCTGTGAGGCAACAGCGCTAACCTCTGCACCACCATGCAGCCCTCAGAAATAGATTATTTTCCCAAATAGTTCAGCCCTAGTAAGTAAAGTATGATCTTTTCTTATCGGCAATAACAATGAGAAAATATGGACCCTGAACTAGAATCTTAAGGTAAAGTCATACCTTTATAATGAAGTAAAATACAACAGTTGTTGTGGGATGTGATGTGGAATCATCCTCTTGGTATGTGCTACTGTGTAGTCACCAGAGGTGTAAAAAGTACAAGAGTACTATATTCAAGTAAAAGTACAGATACTCTGGTTAAAACTTACTTAAATAGAAGTGAAAGTGCTGATACTTAATCGCATGAACTTGAATAATTGTAGTTAGTTACTTTCCACCTTTGATAATACCATAATAAGTGTTTTCTGAATCCTCTACACCTGTCGTTTTTTTACAAAGAAGGTGGGTCCAGATCATACTCTTTGTTTTATTACAGACCCAGCATAAATCTATGAGCACAGCAAAGTTTAACAACATTTAGCAAAGTTACAGCCCTGTCGCCCTATCTCCTGCAGATGTCCTAAAAACACCTGCACGACTAACAACTAAGCCAGGAAATTTTTATGTATCTGCCTGAGATTTGGAGACATTTTCAGCAGTGTATATGCGTTAACAGCTTCCAACTCACCAGTCCTTTCTGAATCCTGGACTCATCAGTTCTGTCAGTGAAAAATAAATCAGGTCAGTTTGGCTAAAATACAAACAAATTCCAAATGTGAACATTCAAACCAAGTCAATATTTGTTTAGTGATATGATGTGACAGTAATGGCTGGTGAAAAACTCTTCATGTTTATTTTTCTGTTAATTTCAGAATGTGGTTTCTCTAGAATGATGTGATGTAAAATGGAAACTGTAAGAAAAAGGCTATTTATAATGTTTTTAATTGAAAGTTTTTGTTTTCATTCAATATAAGTGATTAAAAGTACATCTTTTCTCTCAATTACACAAATGCAGTGTTTTCCGTTTGTATGTATTGCTTTGTCTGCTGTTATCTGAGATGGTCAATACAGGAGATATAATGATAATAACAAATGTCAAAATGAGTTTACCTGGATAAAAGGAGGCTTATGTGCTCCATGTTTGAGCGCAGACTGAACACAGGACTGTGAACAGAGTTTAACATTTATTGTTTTTAAACAGGAGGAATCACATTCAGTATTTTATAGTGCTTTTTACAAGCCACATTTAGAGGGCACAGTTTATTATTGTTTTTTTTTTGGATAAAAGTTGTATTTCTTACTACCTGAAAACACTGGGGAATGTATCAGCAGTGAGGTGATGGACAAACACCAGATGAGCCAGGCTGGCCAAGGACTCTCTAGGATAACGCACCTCCTCTTCCAGGAAGCCTTGAACCTGTTTTCTCTTCAACAGAGGCTGATACACGAGATCAGGGAGGGACTCCCCGATAGCACGGAGAGTTTTCTGTACAAAACACATTAAGAAACTCACCATTACAACATGTTTTACAGGGAGGGAAATATGACTACATATAAGTCTTCCATTAACTGGCGTAGATGAAAAAGTGAAAAATTTGAACTATAACATTTTTAGAATCAGTAAGTGGTCGTAAAAAAGACAAAGATGGTTTCTAGACTTTAGATTTCCCATACCAAAACCTCTGTGGCAAAATTTCTGAGAGGAGACATGGCCAGAGTGTCAGGATCTTTGAGTTGAACCTCCAACAGAGGGTGGCTCAATGTCTTCATACAGCTGTAGAACCAAAGAAAACATCCTTATGGGCAAACATTTTATGTGCAAGTCATGTCAATGAAACATTTCAAGTTTCTCACTCACTACTTCAGCAGCTCTGTCCGCAGCTCATCCTCTTTCACCCCCTCCGGTTCTTCCCTTATCTTGATTCTTCTCTCATCACAGCTCAGGGTGTTCAGCCTGGCCTCGTGGACAAACGGCCTGACAAAGTCTGTCAAGTCTGTGCAGCAGCGACAAAGCGAGAAGACATCATCCTCCTCCTGCTCCTTGGTGTGAGGTAGAGGCAGTTTGGCCACCTGGTCCAGCACAGAGGACAGGGTCATGCCCAGAGAGGATGCCTTACGTACACCCAGGGACAGCAGCACTGGGGGGAGGGGGCATGGAAATGTTTGTTTGTTTGTCTGTTTGAAATGTCAAAGCTATTACGTTTCAATGTTAGGAGGCATAAGCTTAAAAAGTGTTTGTTACCTTTCTGTAGGGGGTTCAACAACAGGTGGATGCTCTCTGCTATCACGACAGGGTCATCCTGCTCCAGCTGCTCTAGCAGGCCAATCAGCAACTCTTTGGGCCTGCAGGTCTGAAAAAGAAAAAAACAGTCTTGTAAGGACATTCTCAGCCTTGTGATCAACTGGTAGTTTAACTGCTGGTTTATACATTTATAAATGACTGATTTATTTCCAATCATTTGACCAAAACAGAGTATCAGATCAATGCACTCCTTATACTGTGTGTTGAGCAGATGAACTGACCTTTAGCAGATGGTTGAAGATGGCCAGGCATTGAGGAAGATTCTTGTCTTCCTTTTTCAGCAGAACCTGGATCAGAGGAGGCAGCAGGTTCCAACCCATACATCTCACAATGTCCTACAGAGTGAGGAAGCAGAGGATTGTTATGCCAAAAATATTATTACATGCCATAAAAGTGAACCTTTGAGCTGAAAAAAGTCAGCTTTGAGTTTTTACCTGGTTCTTTTCATCCAGGATGATACTAAGGACCTGTGCGCTGTGGCCCTCCTCAATGCAGGCACGCCCTGCAATCGTGAAGACGTCATGATTCTCGGTGGTGTAGCTGTCATCTGGAAGAGCTTGCTGCATAGATGGTGGTGCACAATTAATCGAATCACAATCACAAAAGCGATGTCAGGCAATTACGTAAATGCATAAAATGACGCAGTTATTTTTGCATTTAGAAGTGCTTGAAAGGTTTACAAAAATGTCTGCGGAAATGCCCATAAGTTTCGAATAGTTGTACTGCTGCACTTTACAGAAGTACCTTGTTATCAAAAAGGAAAAACAAAATCATTTTACGGAAAATACTAGGTTATTTTGAAAACGGCACTGTAAAAACTTCATGTTTTGTAAGTTTTACATTTTTTATAGTTCTTAATATTTGTATTTTTAGTGAAAGAATTACACATTTCAAGGCAATCATTATTCTCTGCATTTTCTTTGATAACCAAGCAAATAGACTCATAATACCATTTGTGTATTATATTGTCATTGCAATTGCAAATCACAATATTCTCCAAAGGTCCCTCTTTGAGGAAAAAAGCCTGTAGACATAGGGCATACAGACATAAACACTGCCACCAGTGCCCCTAGTCAACCATTTCAATTTCTAATGACATCATTCCATTGGAAACAAAAGCTTATGTTCAGCTGTTAATGTGGAGAATGTTGCGTTTTTTTGGTAAATTGATGCATTTAGGGCTTCGACTTATTCATTAGACATACATAAGCAAACCATTTACACAAACTTTTTCTGTTTATAGATTTACGTAAATGAAAACAATTGGCTTGTTAAACTTTAATTCAGTAGTCATAATTTGTATCTTCAGGACTTTTCAATCAGTTTGAAATATATTTTAAGTTTTTCTCATAAGAATCAAGCAAAGGCATGTACAGGCACTGGTCTATAAGAATTTCTATTTAAATTTCTGACAATCTGTATACAGGTGCAGCTAAAAAAATAGATCTAAAATCCACTATCTCAAAATATTAGAATATTGTGGAAAAGTTTAATTTGCAAAGGTTTCCTTCGCATTCATTCTGGTTCAGTACACACAACTGCAATAATGGGGAAGACTGCTGACTTGACTATAGTCCAGAGGACAGTCATTGACACCCTTCACAAGGAGGGTAAGCCACAGAAGGTCACTGCTGAAAGGGCAGGTTTTCCTTCGAGTCACATGGAGTGGACTGAGAGTGGATCAAGAGCCATCACACCCAAACCAGTCCAGGAAATGGGCTACCAGTGTCATGTTCTTAGTGCCAAGCCACTCCTGAACCAAAGAACTTATAAGCTTCTCATCTGGGCTAAGGAGAAAAAGAACTGGACTGTTGCTCAGTGGTCCAAGTCCCGTTTTCAGATTAAAGTACATTTTGAATTTAATTTGTAAACCAAGGCCCAAACGTCTGTAGGAAGATCAGAGAGGCACAAAATCCAAGGTGCTTGAAGTCCAGTATGATTAGTTCAGTCAGTGATGGTTTGGGGTGCCATGTCATCTGCTGCTGCTGTTGGTCTATGAGGTTTTATCAAGTCCAGAGTCAACACTTTCAGCTGTCTACCAGGAGATTTTAGGGCACTCCATGCTTTCATCTGCTGAGAAGCTTTATGGAGATACTGATTTCCTCTTCCAGCAGGGCTTGGGATCTGCCCACAATAAAGCCAAAACTACCAGAAACTGGTTTGCTGACTGGCCAAACAACTGGCCTGACCTGAACCCCATACAGAATCTCTGGAGAAATGCAAAGAGGAAGAAAAGAGACACCAGGCTGAACCATTCAGACAAACTGAAGGCTACTATCAGAGCAACCTAGGCTTCATAACCCCCCAGCAGTGCCATAGACTGATGGCTCCACGCCATGCTGCATAGATGCAATAATTCTTGCAAAAGGAGCTTAACCCAATTACTAAGAGCATAAATGAGTACACATCTCTAGAAGGTGAACATTTCTGTATTATAAATCATTTTTGGACTCGTGTTTTGTGATGTAAGGTTTTGAGATAGTGAATTTTTTATTTGTGGGAGTTATATGCCATAATCACCAACATTAAAAGAAAAAGTTTTGAAATTTTTCACTTTGTATGATATTTATCTAGAACACATGGAAGTCTAAACTTAGTCCTAAATAAATGCATATTGTTTTTAATCAAATCATTTAACTGGATGGCATGACTGTGGGGAACCCAGATATGATTGTGAACTGATGGGTAAAAGGTTTAGACTCATGTAGTATATAAAGTGCTGGTGTGATAAAACCCCATCCAGTCTCCTGAAAAACTCACACATCTCTGGACCACATCACTGAGCTGCTCCAGAGCCATCCCTGCTGTCTTCAGGTGGGTTTATCTTCACACAGCAAACCTCCAAAATAAACAGGACACCTTGTTTAAAAATGACGCACATCACAACACATGAAAATGAATCAGTTCCTTATTTAACAGTATCTCATCGTAGAGCTTACAGACTGTACATTAATATGCCATCATCTATAAGCAAGGGCATAACATACACATTCAGATTAAGGCCAAACAAGCCTTTAAAACTTGACTGTGATCCGCAAACAGAATGCAGAAGAATTAATGCTAGTTAGTAATAACGAATTAGCTTAGCAGTTGAGCTGAAAATAAACATTTTCTTGTACAATGCTAGCTTTAAAAAACAGCCACACATACTAAGACGCTTTTCTCTATATAAAATGATAAAGACATCTATAGGAAAGTAAATACACACCTCAGCAAACGACATGCCCCATACAAACCTCCCGGTAAAAACTACCACGCTAACTGACGAGGATGCTAGCGGCAGGATGACTCAATTGTCCACTCTGGCTTGCCGTAGTATTATAAACGTCACAGGTCAAATGTGAAAACGTAGAAAACAGACAGCATGGAGACCGAGCGAAGGGGATTGAGTGCAGGCACTGCCAAAACATCGAAAAAAGGCTTGTTTTCATTACTTTTTCATTGTCTTTTGTTAATGTATAGCTTCATGGGAATACCCAGAGCCGCACAGACAGCAGTAAAGCGATTAAACTAGTTTCAAATAACTGCCTTGGGAAGTTCCTATCGACGTCAGTGTCGACTAACCGTTTCACTTCTTTAATTTGATATAATATAAAGTCATGACAACACTTTAAACATGTTTATCTGCTTTTGTGTGACAGGTGGGAAAAAAGTAAGAGCACTGACCGCCGAAGAAGAAGCCAGAAGGTGTGCAAGTGCATCTTTGCATTGCTGGAGTTGTAATAAACACTGCAGCCTGCTTTTGTTATAACCATGTTGCTTCAGAGAGTCGTGGTCTTGTATGTCAGTATGTAAAAGCCCACTCAAAATGTGTGTTGTGACAGGAGAGAGCTGGTGAAGGAGAAGCTGAGGGAGAAATTGGAGTTGGAGAAAAGAGCCCTGAAGGTGGTGGAGCGTCTGTTGGAGGACAGTGTGGCTGAAGACTTCCTGGTTGACTGTGTACGTGTGCTTCTAGATCACTTTATAGCAGAGAAACAGGAGCATGAACACCTAGCTTGCACATAAAACCACATGGAAAAGCTACTTAACTCAACACAAGCTTTGATCCATTAGAATAAGACCGACGGTTATTTCTCGTTGACGTATCCTGGTGGCAGAGGTGGGAAGAGTACAAGACTATTGTACTTAAGTAAAAGTACAGTTACTTTAGTTAAAATTTACCTAAGTAAAAGTACTGTTCTGTAAATCTACTCAAGTAAAAGTAAAAAGCAATTCATTTAAAGTAGGAATGTGCAATATTTAATTTGCCAGTATCCAGTATGTCGATATTTACAAAATAATCTTGTACCAGTATGGATATTAAGATGTAGTTCATACCTAAAACTTAATTCCTTAAAGCACAAAATTCAAAGTTTGCGGATGAACAAATCTAAAAATTAGAACACACTTTAAAGTGTTAGGAATGATGATGAACAAAGAAAAAGACTTGAGCGGACAGAGGTCTGTTTCAGTGTTGGAATTAAACTTTTTTGTCTATTAACCACCGGTGGATCAAAAAGTCTACCTGCCACAAACGTTTTTTTTTGCAGTCACATTGTTTTAAGCTAATTCTAACCAGAAAATCTGTACTTTTACTTGAATATAATACTTTTGTACTTTTTACACCTCTGTTGACTACACAGTAGCACATAGCGAGAGAGTTATTCCACAACACATCCCAAATCAACCGTTCAAAGCAAAAACTGGAGTGTTGATATCTCAGGGTTAAACACTTCACAGTTGATTTAAACTCCCAAGTTGTGATTGTAACTCAATTCTGAGTGAAATGATCTTCAGTGTTGGGTTTATTGGACAGTGCCGATTCATCAGTGTCAGTTCAACTCTATAAAGATCGATCTAAGCTCTGCCCACTGCCATTTCAAATCTGGGGTGATGTGTGGACAGAGTTCCCCATCATACCCTTGGGAAGAGTGTTTACATGTTATACTTGTGTATTTGTTTTTGGATGTTGCATGTTATACAGTGATCCCTGCTGGGTTTCTTTTGGTTTTGTTTATAGTGGATTGTTGTTGTTTTAGTTGGACACATTTGCACTATGAGTGAAGTTATCCACTGAGTTAGAATTCTCACCTGTGCCTTTAGATCCTCCTAAAGCAGTGTTTCCCAAACATTTTTCCTTGGAGCCTCCCCTCCTACATGTACCTAAGAAAAGTGCCCCCCCCGTATCCAAGAGAGAAGAAAAAGTTGCCATCAAAAATCAACAAACTCAAAAAACTTTGTATAAATTACTTAACAACTGCTTTATCATGGTTTTGGTCAATATTTGCAAATCTAATTCTGACAGCCTCGGAGCACACAAAGTCCCCCCCACCCTCACCCACTCCCAGGGGGTCCCAGACCCCAGGTTGGAAACCAATGTCCCAAAGGACACAGTGTGTATGCTTCATCAGTATGCAATAAGATTGACTCTCTGCTTTGTTCTTGCCAGAGGAGACCCTTTGCTCTCTCTCTCTATATATATATATTTGACTTTATTGTAGAGGAGTGACTTCACCTTAACAATCTGGTCAGAGAGCTATCATCTTGTTGTTCTTTCCACTTAGGAAAGATCATATTTGACTGTACAACTCCTATGTATTATGTTATATTATATATATATATATATATATATATATATATATATATATATATATATATATATATATATATGAAATTGAATATTTTTTCTTGTAGATTTATATACCTCATTTTAAAGTGGCCTTTAAAAATTCTTAAAAAGTCTCAAAATGTAACCTTGGGAATCATGGGGTAGCCTGAAGCAAGACTTTCTTACAGATCTCTTCAAACGTTTTCTTTTTGAAACATAGTGGGGAACAGTTGAGTAAAGTGGAATGAATACACTGAGAACTCATTTGTGGAGTTTCAACCACTGTTCAGGTTTTTCTTTTTTACCAAACTAACTCGATTGGCAACGTGTTTCTGTTTTCTCTACAGGCAAGACTCATTGCTCCGGCTAATTATAAAGATGTCGTGGAGGAGAGATCCATCGCTAAACTATGCGGATATCCCATATGTCCAAATAAACTGGGCAAGGTAAGAGACTAAACATCACTCTTCAGAGCCCTGGTTAAGTAGCAAATCTGCTTGTATCTCAAGTGCTATGCTTCTTTTTTATCTTAATACTTTTATAGGTCCCATCTCAGCAGTTCAAAATTTGTACCAAAACTAACAAGGTTTATGACATCACAGAACGCAAGGTTAGTGCCGTAATTTATGGCTTCAGAAAATTAACTTAATATGTGTTGAAGATAGATAAAAATTAACTGTGTTTGTGCTCCTTCCCTGCTGATCAGTGTTTTTGCAGTAACTTCTGCTACAAAGCATCAAAAGAGTTTGAGCTACAAATATCAAAAACACCCCTTTGGCTCAGGCAGCATGAGAGGTATGTGCGCCATTCCTATTGTCGTTCTGAATGAAAAGTACTAAATGAATGTGAGCTTTTATAACATATTCAATCTGGGTTTATTTTCTCCCTCAATGTTAGTCCTGCAGAGATTAAGTTGATGAAGAAAGGAGATAGGTATGTATCATTTTTTAATTTAAAAAGCAAAGTACCTTTTTGCATTTCATGGATGTTCCAAATGGGATATGCAGAAGATTTTTAGGAAATCGGCTCATGCAGTGTAACCTGTGTCCATGCAGTGGGAGTTCTGGTGAGGAGGTGCTGCTGTCAGAGCGGCCTCTACAAGAGGCAGACATCGAGAACCCGCAGGCGGCTCAACCTGAGAATCATCCCAGCTCTCAGCAGCGTCCCAATGCTGACAGCCTAAACCACAGTGAGAGCAGTGACACTGAGCAGGAGCAGGACTTTGTTTCCAGTGTTGTTTCCCAACGGCAGGGACCCAGAGTGCACTGGGGCGACCTGCCAAAACGTAATGATAAGGATACAAAAGGAGAAAGAGGAAAGTTGGGGAGGCAAAGGAAACAAAAGAAGACAGAGGATGAAGCAGAGACGGAGAGTAAGAATGCAGAAAGGGTGAAACAGCCACATTTATTAGACAGAGACAAATTGAGTGAAAACCAGGAGGAAAAATTGCAAGTGGATGCTAAGGTGGAGGAAGCCACAAATAAGATGAGTTCATGCAGTGTATCTGACTCAGCCCCTCACACTGCTCCCTTGACTGTTGACTCAAAAGTTGCGCATGCAGAAAACCCACCTCTCCTCAATTCTGCAGCAAGTATTGAGTTAAACCAACCACCAGAAAGCAAAAATTCTCCTTCTCTTAGTCTAAATGGCACAAATTCAAACAACCAAAGCACTGCACTGACAGAACAACCAGGCCTAAACATCACTCAGGTTGGCATGAGTAAAAGAGGAGCAGCAGGGCTAAGAGATCTGCTCACCGCTGAAGCCAAACCTGAATCCATCCGCCTGAACCTCCTGGAGTGTCTGAAGAGAACACTGAAGGAGTGGAGCACTGATGAGACCCTGAAATTTCTATACGGTGATGATCATTCACTGGGTCCTCCTTTCTTTGATGTTAAAGACAAAGAAGAAGATGAGGAGGAGCTAGATGAAGATGATCTAGATGATGAGGTGACCAGAGAAGATGTAGGAGTCGATCCTGAGGAGCAGAAGAGACCATCTGCTGCTGCTCCGGATTATAAGACACTGAGGAAGGAGAGTCAGCAGATGGTGCTGAGAGTCAGGGAATTTTATAAGGGGACCTGGATCCTGCCTGAGGAGGAAAATAAGCCAGACAGAGACAAGGTGAGAGAGAAAAAAATCTAGGGGTATTAACAGATTTAAATAAGACAGATCTAATCAATAACAGTTTCTCTGCGACACTCATGCATAATGTTTGTACCCCTCAGGACCAGAGCAGGAAGGATCCAGCTCTGCCACTTGTTGACTCACGGGCTCAGCACCTCATCCAGAAAAAAATCACAGTAGAGAAACTGAACAGCTGGTGGGTGTTATTGTTTTTATTTGTGTGTTTTGGTATGTTTTATTACTGCATTGACATTGAATAAAACAGGCGTGTTTTCCTTCCGACCTAAAAAGTTTAAACACCAGACTTAAATGTCTTTGGCAGTCATTACCTTTCATATACTACACCTGATATAAAAAAGAGCTGCCTAAATGTTTCCCAACTCTTCTCTTTTTGTCTGTTTGAACCTGCTTACATTTACCATCTAAGATGTATAAACTTGGCAAGGCAAGTTTATTTGTGTAGGATATTTTAGCGACAAGGCAATACAAATTACTTCACACAGGACATCAAAACTCAATGAGAAGAGGAAAAGGAAACACAACAGAAAGTTTGAAAAATTAAAAAAATGATTAAAGCAGCCAATAAAACCCGCCAAAATAAAAACAAAGACCACAACATGATGTCCTTGGTAGGTCTCTCTGCTCCTTACTGCTACGTGACTCCATCTCTGTTCATGGTTCAGGATTTGTGAGGTTTAATTATTCTCTTGAAACATCTTTCACAGAGACTTGCTTTTGTTCCCAGGCAATGAAAGCCTAGTCTCATATTAATATTAACAACATTAACTGGTAGACAGCCTGCTCATGAGTACTTGTTCCAAATTATATCTGTGGTTTGCTATGCCAGTAAATAACGTAAACTCAAATGAATGTAGCTGGAACTGGTCAAAGGTTAAAATGACAAAAGGAATGCTGTAAAGAAAAATAAATCTATTAAATAATTAGAAATAAAATGTAATTATCAGTGCTGTCAGCAGTTAAGGTCCATAATTATTGCATTATTTTTAAATCACTCAAATCACATGCTCTTTTCTCCCTTTACTACAGTGATGTAAAATACGGTGCCTGTAAAAAGTATTCACCCGCTTGGATGTTTTACTCTTTTAATGATTTTATAAATCAGTCATCGTCAATATAGTTATGCTTAAAAAAATAACAAATTCAAAGCTAAAAAATTTTTGCAAAGTAATGTCAATTGGAAAAAATATTTTGTTGTAAAAAGCTCAGATAGCTCAGTGGACTTGTCAACAGTCATCTGCACCTTGTGAAATCAAACATTTACCTTTTTACTGTTCCTTTATTTTCCTTGCAGTCCATGACAAGCTCCTTTTTCTGTTGTTGAAATAAGGAACTTTGGGTAGATGGAAGATTATGACATTAACTTCTTTTCTAGCGGGAAGTCAGTTAGTTGTAGGGCTGGGCAGTTAATCGCAAATGAGATTAAATCGCAATATGGTCTGCTGCAATTTCCAAATTGCAGGTGGTGCACTATTTCTTTAACCTGAAATTTGTGTCAAAATACCAGTTTAAAAGTTTTTTTGCAGCAGAAATGTTATACATTACATTTCATGCAATCATTTAAGTGGCATATTTTTAGAATCGTGTACAAAAAAAATCAAATTTTCTTCATGGATTTGTATGTTTTTAATGTCAAATATGAGAATTATAATAAAAATCATCACTCCCTTTAATACAGCATCCATATCCAATTTGCAGAATGAGTCAAAATCATCACAATTAGATTTTTTTTCAAAATTGTCTACCCCTAGTTTAATCTAATATTGTGTTGGTTATAATATAGAATGAATTATTGCTTGTTTTTGTTGGAAAATCATGAGATGAGGAACTTAAGAAACAATCACATATTAAATCACAATATTGGGTAAAAAAAAATCAAAATTAGATTATTTTCCCAAATTGTTGACCGTAGTTAGTTGTACCAAAACCCAAATCAAACCAAAAAAGCAGTTTTAAGTGAAAATTGGTAGAATTTCAAGATGTGGCTAAAAGGAGATTAATTTTGCTAAAATGTAGAAAAGTCTATGATTAATGATGATTTAAATAATTCCAGACCTGTTTAACTGCTCATAAGCATAAACCTCTAATCAGCCAATCACAGGGCAGCCACCAGTGAATTTTGGCATGTAGACATGGTCAAAATAACCTGCTAAAGTTCAAATTGAGCATCAGAATGTAAATGAAAGGTGCTGAAATGACTATGAACCTGACATGTATGTTGGTGGTCTAGCCTGTTTATTACACCCCATTCCAACCCTACCATTCAAATGTTGTAACAGAAATCAAGACTCAACAGATCAGACAAGGTTTTTCTAGTTTCCTTTAGCCTCAGTTTCCAGTTGTTAGCTGACAGAAGTGGCATCCAGTGTGGTCCTCTGCTGCTGCAGCTCGTCTGCTTCAAGGTTTGATTTGTTGTGCGTTCAGGGATGCTGTGTATCTCAGTCAGCTTGAACCAGTTTGGTCATTCTTCTTTAGCCTCTGCCATCAATAAGACATTTTATCCCAAGGGCTGTCAGCATCTGGATATTTCCTCTTTACCAGACTGTTCTCAGTAAACACTACTGACGGTTGTGTGTGAAAATCCAAGCAGATAAGTTTGTGAAATTTGAAACTAGCCCGTCTGACACCAACAACCATGGCAGGTTCAAAATCCCTTTTCTTTCACAGTGGATGCTCTTTTTGAACATCAGCTCGTGCGTTGATTACTGCCATGTGATCAGCTGCTTAGAAACTTGTGTTATGACCAGCTGAACAGCTGTACCTGATGAAGTGGTCGATGTGCCTATATGTATGTTATTTAACACACAGATCAATTATAATGGGTTTGAAGTTTGTGTATTCTCCCTCTCATTTTTGTGTCTTTGTGTTGTGCAGTCTGAAAAACATTGTTGGTCCGTTGCATCTCACCATGAGTGACATCTCCACTGACCTGAACAACCTGGTCAGAACATTTAGGTCAGTGCTGCACACAAACACCCACACAGCCTCCTCCCCACAGGTCTCCTCTGAGAGGAGGTCACACACATGTTGTTTTGCATTTTTAAATTTAGCTCTCCAACAACCTAAAATGTGTCACAAACAGGATTTCTAGCTTTTAAGAAGGAAGAATTGTTCTAGAGTCAATAGTTACACCTGATTTTTGTAAAACACAGTGAAGTTCTGCTGCATCACTGCTGCAGTGTGTTGAAACATCCTGTTTGAGAGAAAGATATGAAGCTCAACTGTGTGGTTAAAATAAAAAAGGTGCACCCAGGCACTGCTATTTGTTGTTTTTTGAGTTACCTTCAAAGATTTTTATCATATAAGACATATATCGACTTCTATCGATATATCGAGGTAAATTGTGTAAGTAATTAACTACTCCATGTTTTTTGGTTCTTAAATTTAATTAAAGTGCATGCATCTATTCCCGAATAAGATTATTATTTTCTTCGGTTAGAACCTGGGAAAGGCAACTGAGAGTTTATCCTTTGAGTTCAGTTAATGCAGAACTTGAGATATAACAAACTTAACAGATTGCTCCAATACAGCAAAGGTTGCTTAAATCTTATACCTACAATCAATGAATGAGTTTTGTTTACTTCTTCAGCAACACTGTGAAGATTTCATGGGCTTTGGGGCCCCCCTGCTGGCCAGAATGAAACCTAGGCGTAATGTATAATATTTGTCAGCTACAGACTTTTATTTGACAGACATTATAACAACTTCTGCAATCAAATTACCCACTTTGTACTGGACACTTGTTTTTTTTAATGTAATAGGAAACGTTGTTGCTCCTCCCTGCAATTAAAAGTGAAATATCTGCTGTAAAAGAGGCAGATTTGCTTAAATTTTAACATAGATGCAATGGACATATTTTACTGTGTTTTTATCAAGTCTTGCCATAGTATTTGTGCCCTTTGAGGACAATTAAATCGTAAAGATGTTGAAGTATTTCCATCTTTTTACTCTGTTTTTGCACCATACATTTTTCAGCTCTTGACTTTTCTGAAGCTTCTTTACTCCAACAAAGATGTTCCCACTTCAGACTGACTGGGTGAAGCTGGGATTAAAGACAGGAGGAGCTGACAGAAATAAATAACATCCAGTTTTTAAAAAGCAAACATTTTTATAGCAGGTGTTCTTAGAATAACATTATCAATTGATCTGTCTTGTTCAAATTACAAAGAACCAACCTGCAAAAAGTTTTCCCGTTATGGATATTTGAATGAATCTTCCGCCAGCTAATTTGATGAACAAATTGAACCATTTAACAGCGTGCATCCCAAGAAACAAGATAAGGGGTAACGTGGAAAATCAAAGATCAATGTTTTCCCCCTTACTCACACAAAAAACACTCGAACACAAATTTCCTTTTTTAAACCCCCAAAGCGAAGAATAGCCATTTGATGGTTTTGACTTTATTAACTGGACTGACCAACAAACATCCTGCCTGTATAGCCTCCCAGACCAGCTGATTAGAAACAGCCATCAGCTGTGAGCAGTCATCGCAGATGCACAAAGTTTTCCCTGACAAACAGGGCGAGTTGTGAACAGGTTATGTGGGGAAATCTTCCCAACATCCTGACACATTCAGCTATCCATAACAGTACCCACATTTGGAGTGACAGTAAACACCTTGAATCTGAATCTTGAATCATGAATGATTGCTTTTTTTCTCAGTAGCAGTCAGTGTAGCTTTCAATGTAAAAATCCTTCAAACTTGTACCAAATTGTACATTTCCTGCCACATTAAAACCCTTTATGTTCTCATTAGCTGGTTAGGATGTTTCCAGTAGCTTTGCTATTCAGTCACTGTGTGGTGAGTAACACGTCTGCAGTTCTGCTTCCAGGAATTGTCTTTGTTCTGTCAGAGCACTCACTGGCATGTGTGAAGTATTGAACTAAAGAACATACACAACGCTGTCACACACTCATACATCACTGCCCGATTACCCTAAGTGTTTATGGAAGCTGTTCTGACCTCTGACTTACTTGTTTTACCTCAAATACTTATCAGAAGAATCAGGTGATTATTCACTTTTGCATGAGTGTGACGATTATGATTCAGACCTCACTGTAAAATGAAGGAAAATCTCATCTTAAGGTCTGAGGTTTTGTTTTTCTTTCTTTGACAGGTTCACCAACACAAATATCATTCACAAAACTCCGATGTGGACCCTCATCGCTGTTGTGCTCCTCCATCTGTAAGTTTCTAACGTGCGTGTCTGTGTATGACTGTAGCACTTCATCTTTAAAATGATGCTCAGTAAGAGTCAGTGGAGTGAGAGAAAGAAAAACTACAGAGGAATTAAAGAGCATTGTTTCCCAGGAAATAAACTGTGTCAGCAAACCAAAAACCCACTGTTCTTCACTGTTTGGGTGTGTGCAACTGTCTGTATGTGAAAATATGAGAGTGTGATTTTTTTTCTTTTCATTTCATTTGCAAATTGTAACATAAAGCAGAATTAAACAGTAGACAACAATGTTATTTATGCAAGTTATGCTCCTCAAAGGTATCAGTCATTGACACAACTGGTATATGTATGTGCATTTTTTCCAGAGTATATAAACAAAAATATATTTTTCTAAACAGCAACTAAAGAACAAGGAAACAAACATAATACATACACATAAACATGTCAGGCCTGCAAGATATGAGAAACACATGGTGTAATAAACGTGTTCAAAATCACGACAATAGCATGGAGCCTGATAAACAACGATCATGTATCAAGGGTAATTTGTATTTTTCTTTTAATAGTTTTTTTAAATCTACAAGATGAGATGAAGTGAAAAAAATCCATTGATGAAAACTGGTACTTGAATTGGCTTTACTGTTAGAGATATGCTTACATTTTTGTACTCATTGAAATTAAGAGTACCTGGATGCAGCCGAGGACCTCCACTTCACACCGGAAGTCGGAAAATCACTGGCAGTCGCTCAAGAAGTTACTTAAACTAAACGTCTTCTTCATTGTTTTCTCCATGTGTCACCACCATATTAATAGAGGCAAGTCAGCCACATAAAGAAATACAAGTAGACGAAAAAAATGTGAGTTTTCGGGTTAACAAGCAAAACGATCTGGTATGAAGTGGAGGTCCTCCAGGTCCCTCTCAATAAAATGAACACAACAGCTGTGTGCATTTTATGCCTTCACAGACACTGTTTTTTCAGGTTGTCTGTCTACACATAATCCAAGAGCTCTTTGAGGGATTTTTTTTTTTTTTTTCAAACTTTGCACAAAATCCACCCTGACTTAACCCTACATGCCAGATAAATTCACATATCCCACCATGGGATATTCACTATATGGACAGAAGAATTTGGTCACACCTGTTGATTATTGAATTTAGGTGTTTTAATCAGACCTGTTTGCCACAGGTGTTTAAAATCAAGCACCTAGCCATGCAGTCTCCATTTGCAAACATTTGTGATTCAAAATGAGTTGTTATGAAGAGAAATCTAAGCACAAAAACAATGTGGTGGGATCTTCATGGAATGGGTTTCCATGGCTGAACAGCTACATACAAGCCTCACATCACCAAATCCAATACCAAGCATATTATGGAGTGTTGTAAAGCATATCAAAACTGGACTAAAGAAAAAATTAAGAGTGACTAGCCCGTAGCTAACTCCACTTTCTCCACTCAAACCACCCCAGCCCATCTTGTTCCACCACTGTACTTTCACTGCCTAAGAATTTTAGGCTACACTGAAGCATGGAGACATCAGGCAGTAGTTCTAATTCACAATTATCCTGTTTGTTATGATGGGGGGGGGGGTCGTCACCAAGACCTTCCCTGTGATTGGAGCTGACTTTTGCCATCATGGTGCGTTTGAAAAGAGAAGATTTTGTGTGGGATTGTTTTTGCTAAATGCCATATGGTGTACGTGTGTGTTTGTGTGTTGCTAGCTGTTCATGGGCAGTTCCGTGCTGCTCCCGTCTGAGTACACAGAGACACCTCATGGTCTTATCTCCACCTGATTACCTCCCTCCAGATCCGTGATGCAGACATATAAAAAGCCTTGTACACTTCATACACACACACAACTACACACAGCTCAACTCCTGTGTAAACTTCCAAGCAAAAACAACACTTTAAATTGCCCCGGCTGGGAAAACTTTCACCTGATCCTTGACTGTTTCAGATTTATGACTCTCTCTGTGGCCTCTGGCCTGTTTGTAACAATATCACCATTTTCATTGTGAGCACACTTCAACTTGACAAAAAGTACAATAAGTGTTTAGCAGCTTAAGGTGAAGTAGGTGACACAAATCTATAACTCTTTAAGCAACTGAGATCTTTTGACTGCAAACATCTACACATAAAACACACAACTGCATTAAGTTCAAATTTTCAAAGCCGACAGACTTTTCCTCTGCAATACTGTCGCTTCTCACAGCACCAACTTCATCACTTTTCTTTTGTTTTGCTGTTTGGTTTGTTTGTAGGCTGCTTCTTTGAATCATGGACCTAAAACAACATCTCATCAGTTTAAAGACACCTTTAAACAGCTGGTTAAGCCCTTGTAATAAGAGTTGCTGAGGTGCTGGGCTAAAGACAAACTGTCTTAAGAACAGTTCATATTGAAGCCCCAGACAGGCCGGCGAAGATGCTGTACAAAGCAAGCACTCGCTTCATGTTGCTGTTATTACAGTCAGTGGCACCACCAGGAGGACAATTTGGCATATGTGAGAGAGAGAGGGAGACTAATGCTGCAAGTACTGCACCAAAACTCAAATTAACCACACTAGCCAGAAAGCTCCCTAAAACAGCAGTCAGCTGCTAAATGTTGAAAGCAATGTGCTGGGCCTCCAGGGGAGTGTGAAGTAAAATTCAGTAAGCTAAGCAGGGAATTATTTAGTTATTTGGAAACATTATTTTTTGAGCAGCTAGAGTTAGAAGAGAAATCGCATCAGTTATAACAAGCTTATTCGTCAATATAAGCAATGAAAAGGTGGGGAAAAAATTAACAGCTTTCCTACCTAAAAGAAGATAATCAGTCTTCCTGTTGTGTCAAACTCTTGAAGAACAGCCTCTGTGTCTACAGTATGTCAATACCCTTATGAATGTCCATCCGTACCAGTTCACTCAGATATTTGTCTGTCATCGTTGTCCTTAGATATGCTTTTGACCAACGTAAGCAGCTGAAGGAGCGCTCAGCACTTGCACTACAAGTTACGCTGCACTAATCATATGCCTTGCTTCAAATGTATATGTGTCATGATGTTTTTGAGAGGACGCAGCACAGAGTGCAACTCAAAAACAGGAAGAGGAGAGAAATTGTAGTGAATAAAACTACCATCAGCTGTTTTTATGGTTTTATTTTCATTAAAGATATGTATACTGGCCAAAAAAATGCATGCACAGTGCATACAGGATTACGGCTGGTGGCGCCACTGTTTACAGTTATGAAACTCTTGGAGGAGAGAACACACCATTTACCTTAGTATTGTGCTTTGCATTAATCACATGGATACAAATGGGTGACATTTAGCTGGTTATCTGGCTGCTCTTTGGTGGTGGAGTGACACGTTGTGATGACTGGACTCTTGAGCGGTTGTCTGTCACATTACGCCTACATCAGCATCACTAAGTCTCAGGTGTGCACCCCGCTCAACACAAATATTTAAACTGGGGATGACAATGTTAAAAAAAAAATACATTTTTTACTGGTGGCAGTATTGAAACTGGTTTACCACCCTTACCATGCCATACCAGAGAAAAGCACAAAAACATTTGAATTTGTGTGTTGTTCCTAGAGTTAGCTTTTGTAAGCATAGAAGTTGGAAAAGCATAAAAAGGATAGAAGAGCAGATTGGTTAAATTAAAAGATCCATGGTTTTTAAAAATATAAAAGGAGTCATTGTTTCAGGTGTCTTTTCTTGTACTTGGAGGTGTTTTTTAATATCTGTTTTTGCACATAAAAATGTTTTTTTTACATTTGATCATGTCCCTTTTATCAGTTATCTTTTACTTGATCAGTCTTTGATGGTCAGCCTCTTCTGGAAACACTTACTCCCTCAGTCACATGTCCCTCTGCTGCTCTATGATTTCATTTAACTTCAAGCTCCTCCGTCCTTCCATTCCTCCATCATGAATAATTTGTTGCGCTGTCGTATCTGTCTGCTGCACGGCAGCTGCAGAGCTACGCTGGCCTCTATTGTTCAGGCTGGCTGAATAATGCATGCCCCCCCTGCAATACTAGACCCCGAGGTGAACCTGAGATTAAGCAGCAGTGCACCTCCACACAGGTGGGGGGGGGGGGGGGGGGGCTGGACTGGACTGTTGCAGAGACTGTGAACTTAGAGCAGGGTATTAATGCTGATTTAATAGATTATAACACATTTATGTACAACTAACACATGTAAATGATCCTTTGGAAGCCCAAAGTGGACCTGCATCCTTACACTCTCTTTACCCTTATTTTTCAATGATAATGAGTCATTTTATTTTTTTCTGTTGTGTTGATCTCATAACCTCTTAACACAGTTGTTCTTAGAGCTTTTTTTAGCTTATTTAAATGATCTTCTCATGATACATCTGCTTTTCCTCTGATAACGGGATTACTTTTGGGCAATTAAGAGACCAAATCACTATTTTGGTCACTGTGATGACATTCCTTGCTGTTTGTTTTCCTCTGTAATGAGACATTACGCATTTTTCTGTATCTGATTTGCAACTCTCAAAGTTGAAATACCAAGAAGACAACAGGAAACTACTCATTATCAGGGAGCAACAGAGTAAATAAAATGTAATGATGCATGCATTGTAGAAACTGTTAAATCCTTCTTTACAAAAACAAAGAGCAACTATAACACTGCATTGATTTTCAAGTTGAACCAAGACCCCTCTACAGCACAGTAAACTGACCATATTAACCTGTATTTATTCTGCTTTTTTTTGGTAGTTTCAATGATTAAAGCTTAGAGTGTATGTTATGTTAATAACTGATTGACCTAAGCTTAAACAGCCATACATTTTTATTTGACCTAATTTTCTTTTGGTAACCAGTACATTTCAGTTGTTTTCTGGAGATTCTTGGCTTATTTTTGAAATAAAAAATTATGAATGGATTTAAAGTGTACTCAGAAAGGACCCTCTATGTTGCAGTTATGTTGCAGCCTGATGCTACAATCATTTAATTTTATTTCAATTCATTGTGTAATCCTATGCAAACCTGATATCTTTCCTTTTACCTTCTGTCATTCTGTAAAAGCCTAACTAGGGACAGGAGATGGAAACTAGTAAAATCTATAATCTCTATATGTGAAACATCAGTTACTTTTAACTTGAAGTTGCACTGTGTCATGTGCATTGTCCCTATCAAATAAATTTAATGAATAAAAAATACTTTTTTCTCTCATTAACCTACACTCAATACCCCATAATGACAAAGTGAAACAGAATTTTAGACATTTTTGCAGATTTATTAAGAAAAAAACTGAAACATCACACTGACAAAGTATTTAGACCCTTTACTCGGTGCTTATTGAAGCACATTTGGCAACGATTACCGCCTCAAATCTTTTTGTATATGATGCAACAAGCTTTGCACACCTGGACTGGTGGATTTTCTGCCATTCTTCCAGGCAAATCCTCTCTTTTTTAAAATACTTTATTGCAATGGTTAAAATTAATTTTAGAAGACAGCTGTTCATTGAGAGCCCCCCCCCCCCCAGGATAGCTAAAGGGGGTAGGTGCCATTTTATTACACATCTTCGGATACATTTATATCATTGTACCTAGTCTGTTTTCTGGATAAATCTTATTCATTTTTGCAAGGTCTTGCTATTTTAAATGTAAGTTTTTTAACATCTAAAGTTTGTTCTACTGTGGCAAACCAAATATTGATTTTGGGTGAATTTTGTTGCAAATCCTCTCAAGCTCAGTCAGGTTGAATGTGGACTGTCAGTGGACAGCCATTTTCAGGTCTCTCCAGAGATGTTTGATAGTCAGGGCTCTGGTTGGGCCTCTCTAGGACATTCATAGAGTTGTCCCCGAGCCACTCCTGTGTTGTCTGGGCTGTGTGCTTAGGGTATTTGACTTCTTGAAAAGTGAACCTTCAGCCAAATATGAGGTCCTGTGCGGTGAGGAGCAGGTTTTCATTGATTTCTTTGTACTTCAGCTCCGTTCAGCTTTCCCTCTACCCGTTCTCTCAGTCCATGCTGCTGAAAAACACTCCCACAGCATGATGCTGCCCCACCATGCTTCACTTTTGGGATGGTACTGGGCAGGTGATGAGTGGCGGTTTCCTTCAGACATAACATTTAGAATTGAGGCCAGACAGTTCAATCTTGGTTTCATCCGACCAGAGATTTGGTAGCTACATGCTTCTTTGAGGTTTACGATTATCAGACAGTGAAAGTACAGAGATGGGTCAAAGGGGATGGGGTGGTTTCTGTGGTGGGGTGCTTCCTTGACATCTGACAAGCAAGGGATGAACACGAGACCCAGTGATCTTGACCTCCTAAATGTAACCAGGTCATCCTTGAGTCAAAGTATACATTTTTGCAGAGTTTGAAGAAAATCTCTCAAAGGGCTTCAAAGATATGTTGACAAGGATGACCCAGACAGATGGATATAAAACAAAACACCTTAATGCTTGTCTCTGTCTGAAGTTCAGATGTAGGTCATGAGCAGTTTTACTGGGTGATCTAGATTAGTGCTCTGACTCAGAACTAGAACCCCTAATGGGATTTTTGTAAAACTTTATTTGTATTTTAGTCAAAATTTTCTGTATGACTCAGTCATGCAGCTTCATTAGAAATGATTCAACTTGTAAGGGAAAAAACATCTCAATTGTAGAAGTTACTGTCTCCAAATTAGAAATAAGAAAATTAACTTCATCAATCAGTCAATTAGTTTTAATTGTATAGCACTTAACAAAAAGAGGTCTTAACTGTACGTACTCTCTGTTTTACTACCTTAAAGATTATATCCACAGGGCCTTACATGATTTGAATCCTTCGTTTGTCATTGAATGCCATGCATTTTATACATTTTTCAGTAAAACATTTGGATGTTTTCCCCTTTATTGATTTTGTAAATCAATTATGGTCAATATGATTTGACTTCTTTGATTAAAAAAAAAACTTTTAATGGCCAAGTGAAAATCAATTTCCACAGAGTAATATAAATTAAATAAAAGTATGTAATTTAAAATAAGTGACTGCATAAATTTTCATCCAACCGATATTCATTCCAGCCAACAGGTGCTAGTAGTCTCCAGCTAGTGAAGTGGGGATCACCTGAGTGCAGTGAATGTGTCTCAAGTGGTTGTAGTAAAAGGACACCTATGTCTTAAAGGTCCAGTCACTACTTAATCAGTATTCCTGGCTACCATTACACCATGAAGACAAAAAAACACTCCAAGCAACTTGGAGAAAAGACAAGTTAGTCAATGGCTGCAAAAAGAAATCCAAGGCACTCAACATCCCCCACAGTTCAATTTAATCCATTATCAAGAAGTGGAAGGAATATGGCACATGTGTAAATCTGCCTAGATCAGGCCGACCTCATAAACTGAGTGACTGTGCAAGAAGGAGATTAGTGAGAGAGGCCACCAAGACACCTGTGACTACTCTGGAGGAGTTTAGCAGAGATGGGAGAGACTCTGCATACAACAACTGTTGCCCGGGTTCTTCCCCAGTCAAAACTTTAAGCACAGTTGTGGCAGCATCATGCTATGGGGATGTTTCTCGGCAGCTGGCCCTGGAAGGCTCGTAAAGGTTGAGGGTAAAATGAATGCAGCAAAATAGAGGAAATTCCTGGAGGACAGTCTTATTCAGTCTACAAGAGAACTGTGGCTTGGAAGAAAAATTATTTTTCAGCAAGACAATAACTGGAAGCATACAGTGAAAGCCAAAAGCCAAAGCACAGACCTCAGTCTAGTAGAGAATTTGCAGCTGGTCTTAAAAGGCATGTTCACACTGGATCCCCTCCCCATACAACCTGACAGAGCCTGAGAAGTTTTGCAAAGAAGAATAGAGAAAAATAGTAGTGTCAATATGTGCAAGCCTGAGTGACGTATCCACACAGACTTCAGTGCTGTGATTGCAGCCAAAGGTGCATCTACTAAATATTGACTTGGGGGTGATTTATGCAGTCACTAATTTAGCACTACATATTTTTATTTAATTGCCATTACTTTGTAGGAATATGTTTTCACTTTGACATTAAAGCGGGTTTATTTTTTTAATTTCTTTAGTCAAAGAAGCCAAATTATTTGACCATGATTTGGTTAAAAACATCAATAAATAGTAAAACATCCCAGAGGGTGAAACCTTTTTATATTAACTGACAATCCCAAACCAAACTCTCATATCTTCCACTGCCTCTCACTGCTCTGAGGATTCTGATGAGACTGCTTGTAGTTTTGTAACTTCTGAACAGCCTCTCCCTGGATCTAAGGTGACAAATTCTTTGGAATTTTTGAAAATAGAAACCAAAACATTTTAATTTCAATTCAGTTTAATTATACTTTTTCTTAACATGATCCTTTTGTTGTTGTTTTTTATGATTTTTTGTTGGATTGCTTTCCATTGTCATTTAATGTTCAAGATTTTTTTCCTGTTTAAAAGGTTTAAAATCTTTTTGCAAAGCACTTTCGGATGTATCTGTGCATGTAAAGTGGCACAAAAACCTCAACTGAACAGGCAGAGGCAGGCTGTACTAGGATCAGAAATCAATCAGGGTATCAATGTATCATGATGTGATTACAAAAATCTGCATCACGTTTTCTATTTCTGTGTTTCAGGTTGTGTGAGGTGTCTGTGGTGGTGCGTGAAGCATTAAAGAAGCCAGCATCCGTTGACTATCTGAACACGCTGATGGAAGAGCTCGGCCTTCAGAAGCAGGACCTCCTGGACTTAGTCCGAATGTTTAAAACCCCTGCACACTGACACATATAAACATTCAAAAATGGGCATTTAAACAACAAACACTCAGGATCTCAGACTGAGTTCAACAAACCTGACTATTTTTGTTTCCCACAAATAAAACCAGTAAGTTAAACAGAAATCTCATGTCCTTGTGTGTTTTATCTTATCCAGGATCCAGAAGTGGATTCTGCAGGTTTCTCTTGCAGCAGCATGTCTTCATGAACACAATCTGTGTGTGCAAAATCAGATCCTTTAAGTTTTAGAGCCCTGAATGTTTAACTTCTGCAGGGCCAAATAAATCACACCCAGCTTTTCCCTCTGTGTAAACACCATGTGGACACGCTGCTGCTGCTGCTGCTGTCATAAAAGTGATGCTATTTCTTCAGACTTCCTTCACACTGAGCTTTATGGCACCATAATGGCATTTGTTATATGGGTATGTTAACAGCGCATGAGTCTGAAAATATTTGGTTTTGACCAGGTGGCGCATGCAACAAAACGTTTTTCTCTTTAATGGTGGAGATAGAGAAACTCAGAGCTGTCATGCAGGACAGGGGTTGTGATTGATGGCCTACAGAGCTCAGCACAGCTTCTGGTTCTTTACAATGCTGGGGGTTAAGCTTTTCGAAACGTGCATTAGAGTTTTAATCTATTAAGGGATTTAATTTTTGCAAAAAAGAAAAAAGTAAACATTGAGAACTGTTTTTCTATGATTTTAAGTAATCAGATGTAGGTTTATAAATTCCCAAAAGAAAATAAATTGAAAAGTGAGCTCTAAAAGTTGATATTTAATCTGGCTACATTAAAAAACAGAGTTTAACTGTCACAAAGCAGAGTTTTTGCAGGAAAAGGGGGCTAATGCATAGCAGAAATAACTTAAAATGTAATGTTACAGCCTCTTTCATGAGATTTTTCACCCATACAATGAAGCTCAAACATACTTGATAAATAACGTTTATTTCCATAAAATCAGAATATCTCAGACTAAATAATACAATTCAATAAAAGAAAGAATTGCAATTCGACATTAAATAGAATAGCATAAAACACAGTAGAGATAGTTAAAGTGCAGGGTTTCACGCTGAGTCTGCTCATTTGAGTCCGTGCTGCGTCTCCTTGTGTCTCCTCAGGTCCACTTTCCTCTGAAATCCCTTCCCACACAGGTCACAGCCGAAAGGTTTGAAGCCTGTGTGTTTCCTGCTGTGTGTGATCAGATTGGAGCTCTGACTGAAGGCCTTCCCGCACACCTGGCACTTGTGCGGTTTCTCACCTAGAGCAGGAAAGAGATCACGCAGCTGGATGAGACATTTTACGCGTGACGCACGACGTGGCATTGATTATTATTGATTTTCTTTGAAACGATGACCGTTCAGCGTCTCACCTGTGTGGATGAATGTGTGCTTTTTCATGTCGGACTTCTGGTGAAACCTCTTCCCGCAGTACTGGCACGGATAAGGCCGCGTGTCCGAGTGGATGAGAAGGTGCGTGGAGAGCGTGGAGGAGCGCTTGAAGCTTTTGCCGCAGATTTTACAGCTGAAGCTTCTCTCCTGCAAGGAATTTTTTGGGGGTAAGATTTAATTCCAGGAGACCCAGAAGTGATGTAAACAATCGAAAAATACGGAAGGCCGCGAGGGGGGAAAAAAGCCTCGGAGTTGAATTGGAAGCCTACCTGCGAGTGGACCGCTCTGTGCTGATCCAGGCTCACTGCGTGTCCGAACGTTTTCCCGCAGATGCCGCACTCAAACGGCCGCGTGCCGCTGTGGGAGCGCCGCACATGAACCTCCAGCCCGTGAGGCGTGGAGAAGACCTGTGTGGAAAAATAGACGGATTGGTACTTTTAAGTTTAAGTAGTTCGTGCTTTCTTTTACGCACCAATGTTTCTTAGCACGTCACTTTTGTGTGAAATCACACTTGAATTCAGGCTAAATTTGCTCCTTATGTCCAACAAAAAATCACATATGATATGTAAAATATCTGCAAATTTATCGTAAAAATATCTGATTAGTTGTGAGAGAACGCCTCAGTAAACTCTGACTTACCTTACAACACTTTATACACTTATAGGATCCGCCTGATTCAAGATTAGAGCAAATAAAGTCGCTTTCAGACTTGATTTCGATCCCAAGGGCCTTCTGCTTCACATCCAGATACAGTTCCTCTCTGTCCCGCATCCTGAAGATCTGTTGTCCCACCGAAGAAAAGTCCTGGTAGCATCCGGGCGCACTGCCCCGTTGTGCGTAAAGCTGCTCGCTGCCGCCGTCCTCTGCGCCGTAGACTGGCGAGTGAGACTCCCTGTGGCCCTGCAGGTGATGATGATGATGGTGATGAGGCCCCTGAACCATTTGCCTGAGCTCAGAGCTGGAACAGCCCGTCCAGGAGTAAGGAAAGAGCGGGATGTTGAAGTGTTGGCCTTCCTCCGCCGAAGGAGTGGAGCACTTCTCTGAATCTGGAAGAGAATTTGGATTTAGTTTAAGCGGACAGGATGGCGAGAATCAGCCTAACTGGTTAAAATCTGGAATCTGTGATATGGGTGGTGGAATTTCAGAAGTAACAGTAAACGTCAAACTCCACGTATGAAGATTTTATACCACGTAAACAGAATAGATTTCCGCACAAAATTTGACGTTCTTTCTCAATGATTTTAAGTACACAAGGCATTAAAAATCGCGACTTTTTGAGTATTACATCCTATTTATGCGAATCTCTTTTGTCCCAAATCAGTAAATTACTGTGTGAAATTCATTCACTCAAAAAAAATCGGAGGTCACTTTTAGAAATCTTCTTCTATCGTACAAAAATCAACTCAACACAGACCCACTTGCTGTGATTTTTTCATTCTTTAGGACGTCTTTAAAAACATTTTAAAGGGATTTGTAATCGGACCTGGTGATGAGGAAGGAGACGGAGGCCGCCAGAAATCACAGTCCGAGGTTCGGTCACTCACGCTGCCTCCACAGCTCAGTGGGGAGTTGGAGGACAGAGACCCCGGGGACAGCAGCGTTGACCCGGGGATCAGTCCGTCATCTCCGGCGCTTACATCCTCCTGCGTCTCCAGGTCCGCCTGACACTTGCTCTCTATGACAGAAGAGTAAAGACATGTCACATACAGATGTGCAACTGGTGCCTGTTTGTAGAAGAATTAGTCAAGTCAATAAAATGCTCCTACAATCATTACCGTGCGTAATTACGCACAGATGAACCTACCTGCGCACACATGAGCCAGGATAGTTTCCAGTCTGCTGTAGTCATCGTCCGGGTACCGGGGCAGGTGGTAGCTGTGGGCCCTTTTGCTCTTCACAAGGAAAGACCTCGGCATGTTTGTTATCCTGTCTGTTCAGGTCTGAAATCTTCCACTCCAATCCTCTGCTCTCCGCTGCTCGGACTTTATCTCTGGACAGATTGGAACACTATTGGTTGACAGGCGAGACGGCGTTGGGATTTTTGGCAGACTATTACGCATGCGCAAGGAGGCCGTATCGTTTACCAGGTGTCACTGGGCAGGTGGCCAGAGGCTGATGACCCCTCTATACATAAAGGGTCCCGGAAGAAAAAGAAATGGGATTGGAGAGGTCGTATTTTATGTCCTTAACTTACAATTGTGACGTAGGTTAAATCAACGAACACAAACAGGGCTCTTTTATACTTCTTACAGTTTACTTACGGCATGTAAAGTACATCTTAAATCTAGTTTGACCTGACAGAAAGTTTATATAATTAGTTTTACATTGAAAAGTGAAATCACCATTCTCTAAACCTGCTGTTTCTTATATTTGGTTACACTGGTGTTTAAATAATTAAGGATAGTTTGGTACCAAGCTTGGAAAAGCTGTAAAAGCATAAGCACATTTCATAATAAATGAAACCTGAGATTGGATTTTGGATTTTCTCAGTCTGCAGAAATGCTAATAAATGTGTGTAACAATTCTTACTCTGTAAATTTACGCACAATAATTGAATAAAACCTTTGATTTTTGGAGAATCAGCCAGCCCAAACGGAACAGTAAGAATATTATTACATCGCTTTCAGAACTAAACTTTGTGTTTTTGATGGTTCCATGCAGTCTGGGATGGATAATGACCTGTTTTGTTTGACTGGTTGTAAGGTGATCCAGTTAATGAGACGCGCGCGGCCGCTCTGCACAACAGCCTGCTGGTGGGGAGCCGAGGTTTCACTTTACAGTGACACTGCTTCAGCCTGATTGTTTTACACGATTAAACCCCCCCCACCGACCCCCACCCCCCCCTCTCTGACCATGCACGAGGCGCAGTTAGGATGTCCACTCAAGGAAATGCAAGGTATTTCACATACAAGATCAGATCAATTAAATCACAGAGGGAAAAGTGTTCCTTGTTGACATCTGCCAGGCTCAAATCATAGCGAAGATTTTCTTTCTTTGCTTCGTTCAAGGTCAGACCAAAGCAAAGCGGCAGGATATCGATCTGTGTCCGCTGTGGGAACAGACTCTGTTTGATGCAGCTGCAACAAGTGGGAGACCTGCAAGCAGAGCGCAGATAGCCGAGGCATTAGGCTAAAAACACATGTGCCATACTCACACATCATCAGCAGCAGCATTGACACAGTCTTCAACTAGGTCCACAGTCAGTCTGAATTTCAAACTATCAGTCACAGGCTGCTGCAGAGAGACACCGCAAAACCCCTCTGTTCATACATACTGACACACACTTTGTTTCTTTTTTACGCACACAGCCTCTTTCAGTCTTCCCCTCCCTCTCTGTCATACTCTCTGACAAGTGCTCATGTTACTCAGCCATGACAGTTAAACAAAAACACTGATTCATGTTGTGATAATGGACTCCACAATCTTTCGAAATTTGCATTGTGCAAAAATAATCTGGTTTGAGAAGATTTCTTTAAATAAATTAAAGGTTTAATCCAAACTGATGCCTGACTCTTAAAATGACGGTTCTATGTGGAACTTAATGTACGGTGAATTCAGAAAGTATTTAGACACCCTTCACTTTTTTCACTTTAATCTTGCAGCCTGATGCTACAATCATTTAAATACATCCTCATGAATCCACCCTCAGTGCTTCATAATGACAAAATGAAAACAGATTTTTAGATTCTTTTGCAAATTTAATAAAAAGAAAAACAGAATGATCACATTTACATAAGTATTCAGACCCTTTTCAAAAGCATTTGAATGTAACTCGGATGCCTCCCATTTCTTTGACTTGTTTCGGAGGCATTTCTACACCTTGATTGGAGTCCACCTGTGGTAAATTGATTGGACATGATGTGGAAAGGCGTACTCCTCTATAGAAGGCCTCACAGCTAACAATCTACATCAGAGCAAAAAAAACAAGCTATGAGGTCAAAGGAGCAGTCTGCCAGGCTCAGAGGCAGGATTGTTGCAAGGCACAGATCTGAGGAAGGCACCAAAAAATCCTGATGCTCTCCAAGAGTCCAGTGGCCTCCATAATTCTCAAATGGCAGAAGTCTGGCACCAGGACTCTTCGAGAGCTGGTCGCTTGGCCAAACTGAGCAATTGAGAGAGAAGGGTCTTAGTAAGAGAGGTGACCAAGAAGCCGATGGTCACTCTGACAGAGCTCCAGAGATCCTGTGTGGAGATGGGACAATGTTCCAGAAGGATAACCACCACAGCAGCCATCCACTAATCTGGGTTTTACAACAGAGTGGCTCAACAGCAAAACACATGAAACCCTCCTTGGAGCTTGCAAAAAAAAAAAAGAAAAAAAAAAAAGCACCTGATGGACTCCCAGACTGTGAGAAGCAAGATACTCTGGTCTGATGAAACCAAGATTGAATGGTTTGGCCTCAATTCTTAACACTAACAAACAAGACTGTGGCTCAGCAGGTGGAGTGTGTTGTCATGAGATCGGAAGGTTGTGGGTTCAATCCCCAGCTCCTGCAGTCACATCGGAACACTTCACCCCAGTTTGCTTCCACTGCTTCAAATGGGATTGGCTAATTCTGATGGCTAGTTCTCCATTTTAGTATGTGAAAGGGTGTGATTGGTAGGTGTAAAAGCGCTTTGAGTAGTCAGATAACCAGAAAAGCGCTACAAGCTCAAGTACATTTACCATTATGTCTTTAGTAAACCAGGCACCGCTCATTATACCATCACAACACTGAAGCATGGCGGTGGCAGCATCATACTGTGGGGGTGTTTGGGGGACTGGCCAGGGTTGAGGGAAAGCTGCGTGGAGCAGAATACAGAAATATCCTTAATGAAAACCTGTTCTGCAGTGCTCAGGAACTCAGACTGGGCTTAAGATTTACCTTCCAACATGACAATGATCCTAAGCACACAGCTGTTTTCAGTTGGTCTGATGGGTAGCTGAGTGTGATTAAAAATGTGAAATTTTCACTCCATGACAAAGATAAACATCTGATATTTCATCTCTTTATCCACTAAAAGTTTTTATCCCTCACTCATCATGTGGAAACACAAAACCTTACACAATGTTTTCCCTGCTTAATTATGAACTCAAACTTAAACAACAAAACAACAAAACAACAAATATTAAAGTAATCTTAATTTTCTACGACCAGTAAAAGTTCAAGGAACAGATAGATAAACGAAGTGAAGTCAGAGAAGGTCATAGAAGATGTGACAACGTACAAATTCACACACTGACTCAGACAGGAAACCAAAGGCAGTCACGAAGACGCTATCAGTGTTGCCACAGCCTTCTGTTTTGTTTCTCTCTCTTTCCACCCTCACCCCTCCACTCCTTCCACAGGCCTTGATTCTCACTCTTCAAGTCTTACAGCAAGTTTGTGATTGAAATAGAAGCCCAATCGCAGTAGTGGTATTAGGGGATGGGGGGACTTGTATTTTGCTTTGGTTTTTGCACCAGCAGTGGTCGGCCTTTCATTGTATGATGCAGATCTCAGTCGCTGGGTTAAATTAAGATTCGTCTGGGGGTGGTGGGGTGGTGGGTGCTTTCTCATCATTTGCTCAAGCAAACCTCTGGGCAGTGGGGGGTCTTTCAGCCTTAGCATGATTGAAGGAGACTGTGGGAACTCCTCATAGTTTTAAATAAATCTGAGGCTACAGAGTTTATACCACATGTGTGTGAAAGTTGACAGAGGAGCAGAGTACGGTGCAGTGCTTCTTTGACACACTGAAGATCAATTTACAGCAAGAACTTCACTTTGGCTAAATAGTGGTCACTATGGCTTTATTAGGAGATCAAACAAAGACCGCAAGTAATATAAGTAAAACAACCTGAACAAGAGCTACTGCCTGATTATATTTCTCTGTGAGGTATACATAAAGGTACAGCATGAAGGAGAAGTGCTGAGGTAGCTTTTTCCAAAAATGTATTTAGTATTTAGATAATGTATTTAGATGTTTGAGCAAAGTTTGAAGAAAATCCCTCAAAGCATTCTTGAAATAGCATGTTCATAAGCAAGCAATAAAGATAAGGCCCAATGACTTTGACCTTTGACCTATGATCACCAAATTGATATCAGTCCATCCTTGAGTCAGAGTGGACGTTTGTGCAAATTTTCAGGGAAATCCTTTACAGTAATCTTGAGGAATCACATTTACAAAAATGGCACAGACAGATCATAACGCCTCAAGCCCTGGTTATTGCTGACATGTTATAAAAAAAAAAACAAGTTAGATAATGAATAGTGGTTCTTTTCAAACATGAAGCTAAAATCAGCTGATGTTGCAGTACTCTCGATAGCAGACTCATGAGACTAAAAGATGAAGCCAACCTGGAAGTGCCAACAACTGCAGTTCCTTGAGTGTCCACTTGGCTGATCCAAAAGTGAGCCTATTCTCATTGAATCTCATGCTAAAATGCAAAAGTTGTATGAAATTTTTATGGCCTTAAACGGCTTTTTCCCCCATACATATCAGCTGTACAGGGATTTATTTTAAAAACTTTCTGCAGTGATTATAATGCTTTAAGTTCTGCACATTTTGAGGAGTTAGGAGAGCAGGCCTGCCCACAGAGTTGATTGTTCCCTGACAAACCCAGACAATCGGCCCTCCCCAGCAGTGTTAATTTCGGCGACTAAAACTATGACTAAAAATGTTTGTCGACAGTTTTTTTTTTCATGACAAAAACCAGACTGAGACTAACAAAAATAACAAAAAAAGCTAAAAAAAAAAAAAAAAAAAAAATCAAAAACTAAGTTTAGTTTTTGATTATTTGGTACCAGATTTAGGAAAGAATATAAATGCTCGGACTACAAGTAAAGACTAAAATGTGAGGACTTTGTATGGACTAAAACTAGACTAAAAATGTTTTTGAGATTTTGTTGACTAAAACTAGACCAAAACTAAAAAGGATAGAAATGTAACTAAAACTAAAATGCATTTCATTTAAAGACTAAAACTGAGACTAAAATTAAAAATAGCTGCCGAAATTAACACTGTTCCCCAGTTGTGATTTATTGATGATATCAATGAATGTTTATTGGATCCGTAGCATTTGCGCTAGTGTCCTGGCTAACAGTTACTTCACTTTGGAGCTGACAAGTGTGTCAGACCATTATTGGCCTCTGACATTGAAATTTTTTATTTGTGCCACTTTTTGACCCTTTTAGACCAGTTATTGACACTTTTAATCCATTTTTGCTTGTCTTAAAATCTTATTACCTCCACCAAAGAGGTTATGTGATCAGCAGGGTTTGTTCGTTTGTTAATTTGTTCGTTAGTTTGTTAGCAACATAACTCAAAAAGTTATGGACGGATTTTGGTGAAATTTTCAGGAAATGTCAGAAATGGCATAAGGAATAACTGATTAGATTTTGGGAGTGATCTGGATCACCGGCTGGATCCAGGAATTTTTTAAAGGATTCTTCACTATTGGGAGATAGGGCTAATGGCTGAGGTCTGCGCTGAGTGTTTTTCTTGTTTTATTATCTTTTCTGCCTATTTTTGCCACTTTTAACCACTTTTTCTGCCCATTTATGCCTCCTTGAACACATTTCAGCCACTTTTTAATCCCTATTCACCACTTTTTCTGCCCTTTCGCCTGTTTTCAAACCCTTCCCACCACTTTTTCTACCCACTTTGCCAATGTTAACACATTTCTTCCACTCTCTGCCTATTGTAGCCTCTGTTAACCCATTTTTGCCACTATTGACCCCTTTCCCTTACTTTTTTATGCCCAAATTTAATGGCATTCACTATTTATTACACCCACTTTTGCCAATTTACACCTTATTTCCATTGTTTTAAGAAAAGCTTTTTTAGGTGAAGAAAGCTATATACTACAGCATGAATTAATAAAAATGTTCATTGTTTTGATAAAAGTGGTTTGTATTTAGGTCATAAAAAACAAAATATGGACATCACAGCTTAACTTTACAAAGGACTAGAAAGTGGATCTTAACAGGCCCTCATTTAAGGATTGGAGAAAACAAGAATTGATGTCTGTGGATGTGGGAAAGGACCCACATACATGGTATGGCTGCTGAAAGTTGTATTAACTGGCTTTTCTCAGATGTAATGTAATAAAATCAGTGTATGCCCATTAGATCAGTAGCTTAAGTGCTGGATTTTTGGCTACATCATGACCTGGACCAACACTATTCTTATTAAGTTACTGGTTATAAAATTTTAGTTAATCAGCGTTTGTGGGGAGTTAATGGATCTGGGGTGGGAACCTCTTTTTTATGGAGGGGGGATTACCAGCATTCCCATGTTAAAATTGTGGAGAAAGGTAGTCAGCCAGGCTTTACACAACTGGGGGCAGGTCCAAATACTATAAGTGAACTGTTTATGTCTGACTGTTTCTTTTCCAACTTCAAAACCTAAACTGTCTAAATTTAAATGAGAGGGAGGTTTTATTCATGCAAGACATAATAAAAAAATCCCAAGTGTGTTAAACTTAAAAATGTACTTTCAGCATTGTTATCAGTTAAAAAACTCAGTCTCAAGAGGAAAAAAAAATCAAATCAGTGTTCTTTTCTTACCGAGAATCAAAAAGAGCTGATTTCACTCGACAGACCTCATGCAGTGGATTCCTGCCATAATAGCCATGTTGTGGCTAAACTGACTTTCCCTGCTTCACGTCTCTGTTTAGTCCCGGGGCATTCAGTCTGTGCTCACCTCCACATCTCCACTCTGCAGTGGCATCTCAATGAAAACCACATCATGCTATCTCATCCCCTCACAGGTTCCTTTGGCTCCAGAGCTCTAACCACAGCATGAAACTCTCCTCCCTCTCTCTTTTAAGCTATCTGCATGTGATTTCAGTTCTTTTCCTCAGTTTCAACAGCCTGCAGAACCCCCCCCCGGCTGACCAAATCTTTTTGGGCCTTCAGCTGGCCCCAACTGCTGCCACCAGATAGGGACTGACTGTGAACACAATGAATGATTTACTGGTGGCTGCTGACCACAGGAGAGTTCTTCTTTCACACGTTAGCAAATACATAGATGTGTTTTCGCTCTCTCACTTTAAATCTACAGCTCTAGGGGAGCTTTTCTGTGTTATTGTATGTTGATTTGATTCATGTTGAAGGGTTCTTAGGTAGCAATGTTACCCTGATTTAACTCTGAGAATGGCTGCATGATCATACACTCTAAAAATCTGTCAACCTTTACCCAGGAGCAGAAGGAGCACAGGAAAGAAACTCTCACGTTACGCTAAGCAGAAGCTTAGATTTATGCTGTAAACACTCCATAAATCAGCCCCCTTATCCATCACTGTGATCAGCACCTCCCCTTGTTTGCAAACAGACCATTTCTGGTCGTAAATATTCCTCACAGGTCTTAAGAAAGACTCTCATCGAGGACGTTGGTGCGTTGATGTGAAGAAACTTGCTCAGTGCTTCCTGGTCATTGTACCTCATGCATGCATGTGTGGGGAAGGGGGGTTGAGGCGGCTGTTTTAAAGGACAGGGGTCAACAAGCATAGTCAAGACTGTAGGCTGAAGTATACGGGAAAGTTTGTGCAGTTCAGTTAATCCTTCATTGCTTTTTTCACTCTAGTTAGAGATAACACCCAGTCCAAGCCATGAAAATATAAACCTGTTTCTGCACATCATTGGCCTCATAGCATAATTGCCTGCATCATTTTTTTGGCCAAAGTGTGATATCTTCCCAATTCTACTCTCCTAACGCTGCTTATTCGTTGTGTCTCATTGCCTATACCTCAGCCAATCAGAGTGCTTGTTACAATCCATAATTACTATAAACCTAAATCATCTACTTAATTATCTTTATTATCTAATAAGACACTTTTTTGTTAGGTAGTTCTTGTTGTGGATTTCCTTTTTAAGAATAGAACATACTGTTACAGTATAAATAAAAAATCCTGTGTTTGCCAAAATGTGTTTCTTTCTTTTTTCTGAAAACTTGAGTATATGACTTAAGCAGTTATGCTATGAGGCTACAAACAATTTCTAGAAAAACTTCTGCACAGACAGCCCTGAAATCTTCTCAACCTTCCTGTTCACACATGTCCTTAAAACAGTAGACTTTCAGAAAAAAAAGTGCCGCTGTAAGGTATGATATTCTGCCTCCATTATGGACATCGCAGAGGTGTAATGCACTCTTGCAGCAGGAGAGCCAGGCTGGAATCTGTCAAAAAGTGCAGAGATGAGTCTAAAAAATTATGGGACAAAGTTTTATGGACTGATGAAACAAAGATTAACCATAACAAGGCTAAAGTTTAGAGAAAAAAAGGATCTGCTCATGATCCCAAACACACAAGTTCATCTGTGAAACACAGTGGAGGTAATGCCATGGCTTGGGCTTTCATGGCTTTTTCTGGGACGGGCTCATTAATCTTCATTGCAGATGTAACAAATTATGGCAGCAGCAAAATGAACTCAGAGGTCTAGTTCACACAAAGTACCATGCTAGGAATAAGATGGATTGTGACAGTAATTGGAAACAGAACCCAAAACACTCTGGCTGCAGACCACAGATCTCAGATGCCTCCCCTTGCAGACCATTTGTCAGAACGGAAATACAAGTTAAAACTTTCTAAATAAAATCAGACTAAACTTCCAGTTAGGGTACGGATTAAGCTACCAGTGGTAACAGCCATAAACATGAAGTGTAACACCTAATAATAGTAACATTTAATAAGGCTAAAGCTGAGAAGCTACATTAGCTACGTGGATAAGATAACCATGAAACATATGAAGCTTTGCATGCTAAGTAGGTGACATAGCTACGTAGCCAAATCTAAAGCTAATAAAGCTATGTTAGCTATGTAGGTTTCAGCTACATAACTAACCTAGCTAAATCCTAAAGTAATGAGGCTAGCTAAGTCATGTAAGCTGTGTAGGTATATTATACAGATAATGTAGGTTACATAGCTACATAGGTAAATATAAAGCTAACAAAGCCACATTAGCTACATAGATAACATGGTAACCATGGTAATGTAGCTAAATGTGAAGCCAACAAAGCTACGTTAGCTATGCAGGCAATTTAAATACATAACTAACCTAACTAATTCTTTAAGTAACGAAGCTATGGAAGCTACATAAGATGTGTAGAGTACATGATTATGTAGGTTACATAGCTAGGTAGGTAAATATAAAGCTAACTAAGCCATGTTAGCTACATACATAACATAGAAACCAAGATAACAACTAAATCTGAAGCTAACAAAGCTACATTAGCTACGTTAGGTACTTAAGCTATGTAGGTTAAGTAGCTATATAGCTAGATCTAAACTCTTCCAAAGCTGCATTAGCTATATGTAGCATAACTACATAACAAACATAGCTAAATCTCCAACTAACAACGCTGTGTAGGTTGCATAGCCATGTAAACTAAATGTAAAGCTAACAAGGCTAGCAAAGCTATGTTAGCTACCTGGCATATGTAGGTATGTGAATAAGGCAGCCATAGTTAAAGTAAATAAAGCTACATCAGCTATGTTAGATAATGCTGTTTGCTAAAACTAAACCCATTTTGGAAGTAGTTATGCAAACGGCTACTGTAGCTTTAGCTCTGTCAGCTTTAGACACCATTCATCTAACTACTTCTAAAACAGGTCTGTACATTATTTAATCCTGAAATGTTGCTTTGTCTGTTCTGTTTGCTATCTAGTTATTTCATGAATGTAACTAAATATGTATGAAGTCAAGTGCAGTAGTAGAGGAAAATTATGTTGAATCTGTTCTGACAGAGGCAATGTCTCAGAATTGTGGTCAACTGTGGTCACAGATCTGAGATCTGCAGCCACACCCCTTTCAATAGACCTGCTATTTTGACACAGTCGATCACATTTATTCAAACCACATTCACACATGAACGGTGGAGGCTTCTATGTGAAGTCATTAAGACCTTACTACTCACATCCACTGGCACAGCAATTGGAACAACTTGGGGTTCAGTGTCTCGCCCAGCAATATTTCACCATGTGACAGCAGGAGCTGGAGGTCAAACACCTGCCCTTCCAGCTCCAATTATGTGACTTTACAGTTTGGAGATGACCGACTCTGCCAGGGACAGCCTGTTTTCATAGTACAAATGAAAGAGCATACTGGAGAGACATTCAGCTGTGTGCATCCACACATTTAGCTCACCCTTGAAACTCTGTGAAACTTTCTGAGTTTGTGCATGTTTGAGAACAGCTGTTGGGGTTTTTTATGTCTGTGTGTAAAAAAATATTGCCTTACTGCTGTGAATCGAAACCCCGAATTGACTAAAACTGTTAGTTTCTTTATGCTGATTCTCCAAAAATGAGGTTCGTTTCTTGGAAATATTTTCACACAAATAACCGCTCTGTCTGTTTTTGCATGCTGTGTAAAACACTGGTCAAATTCTGGCAGAAGTAAACTACTTTTTTGCACTATATCTTCATCTTGGCACCATCTTTAGCATTCCTGTAAGATTCTAGCTTGTTACAAAGTAAGCAAATTTAGCAGAAGTGATTTGGGTTTCTCTGTAGTCAGTGTGTCTGCCAATAAGCTTCTCTATTCTATAAATCCCTTACATTTTTCTCATGCTTTAACTTCTAATAAGGCAGTTAGTAGAAGTTATTCTCACCTTTAACCATTAAGAATATAGGGGACAAACTGGCATTTTAAAAGTATGGTAAATGTTTGTGACCTTTGAAAAGAGTTAATGAAAATCAAAATAATGTTATCAGCAGTGACAAAGGAAGCCGGAAAGTGAGGGGTGCATGTCAACACTGTTTTATCTTTAACTGTGAACAAAAAGTGGGTGTGTAACTTTCTGCAAGTAATTTCTTGTTCACTTTAACCTCTAAGTTATGTGCTTTCAGTAACTTGTGACTTTTTGACTTAGGATGAAATCAAGTGGGTTGCCCAAGAAATCATTTCTGAATGATTCCCTTGTTCAGTTAATGCCATCCAAGGGGGGATAGCGAAATTTTAATATGAAAGTGGAATAGCTCAAAATGAGCTCAGGTAATGGCGATGCTTGGACAAATATCAGTATTTGGTCTTCAACATCCTCCATCCCCAGTGTGAACCCTTGTTAACCGCTGACCACTGCTGCTCAGAGATGACTGGACAGTTGCTTGCCTTTGTTGTGAAATCAGTTCTGCAGAAACAGAGCTTGAGCGAGTGTCCACAGATGTGACTTTGTCTTTTCTTATCTAACACTGAAAACATCTGCACCCAGAGTGACACTGAGGGATTTTATCTGTCTCGCTTGAACAGAAAAGCAGAAGACTCAGGTTCCTTTTTTTTCTTTATTTTTGATAGTTACCGATAGTCTCACAGAGAACTACTGCTTTATCTTTTGACAAAGTAATTGTTGCATGATTTGTAAACCAAACACGTCCATTTGACCACACCGATGTAGGCCTTTAGCAGACTACGGACAGTTCTACTAAAACACCTGCATACTTACATTTTTAGTACAAAGGTTAAAGACTAAACTACTTTAAAGTGTCTGCTTTTGATAGAGGCTATACTTAAACTTCTAAATCTAGATTGTCCCCTTTGTTGTCTTGTCTCTTACTCTTCTGCATGGTGTTGGAACACAAAGAAATAATGTAATGTTAGGCTTGCAATATAGAAGGCCATGAGAACAATCTTTTGGCATCCATGTTACCGCTGTCCAGCAATGCTGCTCTGTTATGCTTACCATTTGAATATCAAGCCTTTCCTCTTTGACTACACGATTTCACATTCTTCACAACCTCATGAATTCTGTTTGAAGCCTGCATGACAAGGCCTCTATTAAAAACATTACATGTCATTTTTACTCTTTCATTCTTGTATTGCCTTGGCTAGAGTAGGCAAGACAGTCTGGCTGGAGGCCACAGATCCCAGACGCCCCTCTCTATCCCTGTGAGACGCTTTCTCTGTCAAAGCAGAAGTGGCATAATTTTCAAGTACAAAGTATTTCCAGATTTAGATTGAAAAAAAAAAATCAACTTTATTCATTAACAAAAGCTGTGTTTGAAACCACACACTCATTCCCTACTCCCTATCCACTATATAGTGAGCAGCATATGGTGGACTATATAGAGGACTCAAAAACACAAAAATGATTTTGGACACTACTCCATCTGCGGGCAATGACATCATCGCCATCTCACAATTAAAACATTTAGCAACATTGGTTCGTAGATTTCGTGACAACGGCTGAGGATTGAATTTAACGGTAGTATTTCACTGAAAACTAATGCTAAACATAACGTATTATCACAAAAAATAAAACTACTAGTAGATAAAAAATGTTTTGTGTCTTTAGTGGTAAAATAGCATACATTTTTGTGTGTATTATCACTATCGCAAGTCTTGTAATCCTCATGGGGGAAAATTTATTCTGTTTTGAATCCTTAACTTTTTTTTGCAGATTAAATACTTTGGTTAAAACTGAACAAAATAGCTTTTAAAAAGTTTTTATGTGTGTTCCTGTGCTCTTCACATTCGTCCGTCATGTTTGAGAGCAGCAACCATGATGCATGATGGGTTAGTGACGACTGGCTGTTCACAACTTTTCACAATGCATAGTGGGATAGAATTAGTGCACTTTATAGTGAATAAAAATGCTCACTCAGAATTGGACACCACTACAAAATGGCGTATTCACTATATAGTGAATAGGGAGTGATTTTGGACACAGCCAAAGGCTGGCAGTTACAGTCATGAAATAACCACTTCGCAAACATTACAGACTAAACAACATTTCATAAATGAAATAAAAAAAGGTCAGAGGTCTAATGTGGAATAAAATTATGTAAAGACCCATTTAAGAAGTATTTGCTTTAGCTTTGCTAGCTTTAGCTAAAGCTAACAGAGCTTCGGTAGCTACCTAGTTAATGTTACTACATAAGCCAATGTAGCTGGGTTAGCTTTAGCAACATAAGCTTTAGCAATTTGAGCTTTTGCAAACCCAAAAGTGGGTCGCGAAGCCCTTTTCAGTGGGTCACAGATGTGTTTCTAGGACAAAAATTTACATGTTTCGTCCTCTTTTATTGTTTTGTTGCATCTTTTGTACAGTTTTAGGCCCAAGCTCTACTCTTTTTATTAAAAACATCTGACTGACCAAAAAAAATCTCCAGAATTTGGGTTGCAGTTTTTTTTGAGGAGTTAATGGTGGGTCCTGTGACTCAACCAGTTAATAACCATTGATATAGATAGCCATGAGCCTTGTGAGCTTTGGCTTTAGCTACATGGCTTTGTTCTCTACGTAGCTTATGTAGCCAACAGATCAGCTACATTATCTACGTAGCTTACACAGCTTATGGAGCTATGTTTGCTATGTTAGAACTTTTACTTTAACTTTTGGTTTCTGAACCCTTACCTCAGTCTCACTCTAACCTTAATGAACGTTTAATCCAGTTTTATTTTGACATTTTTAGCGTTGTATTTCCATTCATACAGATGCGGCATCTCACAGTAAAAGGAACATCTGAGAGCTACGTTCTACAGCCAGACCCCTCTAAGGGTAGGCATGTCCTGTATTTCCACAATGTATGCTAGCACAAGATATCTAACTAGTTTCATATTTTACTGGAAGAATTCTAAGAGGCATCATTTAACAATAAATTGAATAAAACAAAGCTCAAGTATAAACTTGGAATACAGTTCTGTCATTGCCAAAATAAAGAAAAGCTTTGAGACTACTTGACCTTCAACAGCCAGCTAGCTTAGCTAAGGATAATGGCAGCAGCTGTTCTTGTCTAACATAAGGCATAAAATGGTCTACTTGTGAATAACTGAAAAAAATCCATAGGTCAACAGTTCCCCATAAAATATGTAATGTCAGTTTCAAGTCTGTGTTGACTAATGTGAAGCTGAAGTCAGCAGCTGTTTAGCTTAGCTTATGTGCAGCACTGGCTGACAATCATTAGCATAACCCTCGGCACAACTCTAGCGTATCCTCTCTGCTCTAAGTATTTTTGCACAAATAAAATTAAAAGAACAGAATATGTAAAAGAGCGAGCCTCCAAGGTGCTGGTGCATTTAGACTTGGCTGGAGCAGCTGTATTTCCATTTTGTGTGTAATGCTAATCGTGTTCTAGCATTAGCTTTTTTTAGCATTTAGGCTAGGAGTAAGTCTTCAGTTTAGAAAACAACTGTAGACCATATTAAAACAATATTTCTACTTCTCTTAGAGGAAAAGAGAACATTTAACCTAAAGCAATTTTATATTTAAGTAACAAAGTTAAAATAAAATTGAACAATAATAGGGTTATGGAACAAAACATAGACAAAAGAAGTCTAAGGTAAAGTTTTCAAATATGATGTTTGGTCACTGGACAAAGGAGGAGTAATCACAGATCCCAACAGGAAATCTAGCTGCTTTGCTTTGATTTGTGGTTTGTTTCATGTTGCTTTTTTGCCAGGTGTTGATTTTCTGTAAACTCTGAGTGTTCCTGATATCATACTTCTTATCTGTGAAGGTCTGTGTCTGATCACACTCTAGTGAATGTCCATGAACTCTGGGACCGATAGCGGCGTTACACTGAATCCTCTGAATGACACCATCAGTATGACACTCAGCGCTCATATTAATCACTGCAGAGATTCATGGGTTGTGATGTTTGGGCATGGGCGGATCCCTGTCATGAGAGGAATGACAATTTACGTTTTTGGTTGCTCATGTCACTCTTCCCAACTGCTGCTGAACGTCCATGCATTACTCATACTGGTGAGGCAGTTTTCCAAGTTATACTTATGGTGTGAGAAAGCTATAAATAATGAAGTGATACCAAAAATGGAAAATACATTGAATGTTATTCTGATCACACATTTATATCTTTGAAGCCATAAAAAAGCGACATATCAGATCAGTTTGTGTTTTTTAACTAGCCTCTATGTCTGCCCTAACAAATGTTTATCAGTCATCAAAGATGGGGGCTGAGATTATTAAGGATTATTATTAGGGATTAGTAATGAATTACAGGATGAATGGAAATGTAACATATCTTCATAGTTGAACTTACACGAAGCTTCATTATTCATATCAGTCACATTTATATTTCCATATTTTGGTGGGTAGAGTCAGAAACTGGAGAGAGAAAGAGTGGGGAGAGACATCTGGGAAAGGAGCCACGGATTGGATTTGAATCCTGGCTGCCCGCTTCAAGGACAATGGCCTCTGTACATGGGGCGCTCAGACATGATCATAGGTTACAGATGCCCCAGAGGCCTATAGCCCTCCCATTACCATTCTAATGGAGGTCTATAGAGGTAAACGTGTTTTTGCCTGGAAAATGCTAAAAATTTACAGATAAACTAACAAAACTGACTAAAAATGTCCAGTAGCCAACCACCTGGTCAAAAATTAGTCCTGATATCTTTTCCAAAAGATAAAATATTGGGTTTTCATTCTTTATTTAATGCAAAAGTTAACCCAGAACCTAAGCTTTCTTAAGATTTCTTAAGAGCTTAAGAGATCATGCAACGCCCTAATCTTTGTCATCTTCTTGAGCATGATTTCATAATACGCTGAAATAATACATCAACAGAGCTGGCCAGAAAAAAAAGAGAAATGATTGTCAGGTTATCTGAGCAATGACAAGCTCCATCATCATTAAAGAGATAAGCTGGCACATTTACAAATCTTTTACTGGCCAGAAATCATCCTATAATGTCTATGCTAAACTAGACCACTGTACCTTATAAAGTTTTGCAGCCAGCAACATATTTACAGCATAAAAACACAATAAATAGCAGCTCAAAGAGACAATGGGCAGTACAACACTGAACAAACACAGTAAGAAATAACATTGGCACACTCTTAAAAATGCCCTGCATTCTGTTACAGTTATTAATGCTGAGTTACCCATACCAAATTATTAAAGACAAAATGAAACAGATTCATTACAAGAGTAAAACATCTTCATAAAAGTGTTATCAACATTGAAATAATGTAAAATTAATGCTCATTGTTTAGTCCATTTTTAAACTTAATTTTGCCTTACCTACCCTTTTTCCAGCTTCAGTAACTTTTTTTTAAGAAATAAACCTCTTCCGTTACCTAATTATATTTTAAATCAACCCTCTATATCAGGGGTCATCAACTACATTTGCAGGGGCCAGCTTATGTCTATGAAGATACTGTGGGGGCTGGACCGTTAAATGACCTAAATAAAAGAAACATTTCCATCTTAATAATTTCATTTTCATTGAAATGTACCTTATTTTTAGCCTTCAGCAGTGAACTCAGCCCCTATTACATATACTTAAGCCAGCCACAAGGGGGCGGTTGAGCTTATTAAGCCACTAGTATGTGGGACTGTCATGTAGTTTGATGTGAATATGCAGCATGCTGATTGGTGAAAAACACATGAAGGAAACAGATCTTTTGGTTTGACTCTCAGGCAGTAAAAAAAAAAAAACCCTATCAGCCCCTCTGAATTGTTTAATTTACACTGCTTTAATCAAGAACAGACTCAAGAGTATGTGTTTGCCATGGATCTTATTTGCTAAAAATGGTTAATAATATTGGATTTTTGTCAAACTGATCAAACATTAAACTAATCTTTTAAAAAACTGTTTTAATGTCACTTATATTTGGAGTTACTTAAATATCTACCGGGATTAAAGGGGAAAAAATATAACCTAAATACAGCAATGTATTTATTTTCCTCAGTATGTTTTCTAAATTTAATCAAGCTTCTGTGGCCAGATGGGAAGCTGCAGGTGGCCTGATGTGCCCCCCCAGCCTCCAGTTGATGGTCAGTGCTCTGAGTATTGGTTGCAGAAGCGGTGAACTCCTGCTGTGTCTGTGTCGCTGCTGCCCTCTGTCGGTGCATGAGGTTTACTCCTCCGGTGCAGCAGGGGGCGCTGTGGCTGATGACACTCGCCGGTTTCACTGAACTAGCATAATCAGCCTTCCGCTTCGAATACGCGGATCCGGAGTGCAGGAGGAAGGGGGGAAAATCTCCTAAAATGGTGAGTTTTATTCATTCATTTCTACTCAGTGAAGGTAATATGGACGTACCGTGATGTGTTACTTGATAGAAAAGCGGTTCCAGCGGTATCCGGATCAGATGTTAGTGGATGTTAGAGATAGTCGGGCGGCACCAAGCCGGTGAGCCGCAGAGCTCCAGCGTGGCGCCTCCATGGCTGATGAAACCTCAGCTGACCTCAACTCTTAACAACTGGAACCTCTAAAGCGCCTTTAAATCACATCCTCACAGCCGTGAGATTTGATACAGTTGACATTAATTAGTGTATTTGTTGTTGGATGTTTAAGTTTGTTGGCCAGCTTTCTGTTGAACTAACAGGGTAACATCTTGACTCTGCTCTTCCTCTCAGGGTTTCGTCAAAGTGGTGAAAAACAAGTCCTACTTCAAGAGATATGAAGTTAAATTCAGGAGAAGGAGAGGTACGGGTGTATTTTGATGACACAAACGTATTTTGTTGTAGTGAACTGATCATATTTAGTTTATCTCCTTATTAACTGTGCTTAAACACTCCCCCCTTCATTGTCAACTCTACAGAGGGGAAAACTGACTTCTTCGCCCGTAAGCGGCTGGTTGTGCAGGACAAGAACAAGTACAACACACCAAAGTACAGGATGATTGTCAGGTTCTCCAACAGGGACATCTGCTGCCAGGTCAGTGGCTCTCAGACCAAGTTAAAATGATGTATCAAAATGTTGAAGACAACCTCTCATCTTTCTCTGTTTTGTCTGTGTCAGATTGCCTATGCAAAGATTGAAGGAGACCACATCGTTTGTGCTGCTTACTCTCATGAACTGGCCAAATATGGCATCACTGTCGGCCTTACTAACTACGCTGCGGCCTACTGCACCGGGCTGCTGCTGGCTCGCCGTGTAAGAGCACAAAACACACAGAAAAAGTTAATGATTTTGTACAGTGTTTATTGTATTTCTAACTTTTCTTTTCTGTATTTCTCACATTTCTTAGTTGCTGCACAAGTTTGGCATGGAGCAGGTGTACGAGGGCCAAGTGGAGGTGACAGGAGATGAATTCAATGTGGAGAGCATAGATGGACAGCCCAGTGCCTTCACTTGTTACCTGGATGCAGGCCTTGCGAGAACAACCACAGGAAACAAGGTTTTCGGTGCTCTTAAAGGAGCCGTAGATGGAGGGCTGGCTATCCCTCACAGGTCAGTGTGATAGAAATAGAACTGCACAAGCTAGTTACTCACGTTGCAGCATTTTTCTGAGGGTCTTATCAGATAAAGTGCTCTTGTTTTACATAAGTGTCCCTGTTGAGTAAGAGAGGCCATGAACTGTTTCTTTTCAAACATTTTTCTGATCTTTTTCTGGTTCTTCTGCTTCTTGATGATGATAGAAAGCACGCTGAGCAAAATGTAGTTGGTCCTTCATTTGCATTAGCTGATGTTTACTGTCCTTTTCAAGACGGGGCTGAGAGAAGCAGCATGAACCAAAGCAAACAAGACATTGTATCAAACTATATTTTCTATCTACCACCTGCTGAAAGTCAACTTTTTACAAAGAAAGCTGAATGATTTTGTTAAAATGTGTTCTTAATAAATTTTGTGTGACTTAAAAAAAAAACAACATAATCTGTGCTCTCCTATTCTGTAGTATGAAACGTTTCCCTGGTTATGACATGGAAAGTAAAGAATTCAACGCAGAGGTGCACCGGAAACACATCATGGGCATGAACGTGGCCGACTACATGTCGTACCTGATGGAGGAGGATGAGGAAGCCTACAAGAAACAGTTCTCTCGCTTCATCAAGAACGGAGTCACACCAGACACGGTAAGAGCAAAGTTGAACATCTCTGGTTACACCTACTCTACCATCATCTCATATTCTGGTTAGATTTGTTTCAACAAACCTCATGCAGATCATGCTTTTTTCCTAAACTAAACTGCGCCTCTTAGTGCCATTAGTCATTAGTTATAGTTGAGCCGTCTCTCAGGAGTCCCTCAAATCAAATTTCATTTTTTCCTTTTTTTTAAATGTCTTTTTGTTGACATTTGGCAAACAACATGGCAAATTGTGCCTCATTCACTCATATCCAACACATCTGCCACAAGTCTCAGATTTCCTTTTTCAATAAAGCAGCCTTGTTGGGGATTATTTTGTAACAAAAAAACTCCCTTCAAAATTCCTGGTAAATGATAAAAGGATAATAATGATGATCATTTATATTCTTTGATGTCATTGGAAAAAGAGTGATAATATATAACCAGTGTTCTCATTATGTAGTTTGCCCATTAGAGGGCTCTGTTGAGGTCTTTCTTCGCTCACAAATTAGGGATGGCCTATATAGGATTTCTACAGATATATGCTAATATTTCCAAATTTACTGTAGTTAAAATTGACACATACACAGCTTTTTTTCATTGTGAAGAACATCAAGTCTCTCCTACCAGAATTTAAGTGTAACTCTTAACCTCAGCTGGTATAAAACAAAATGTTTCTCTCTGGGAATTTGTGAACAAAAATGGCAACATACATAAATAGCAATAAAAGTAATATACATAAATATTTAACCAACTGCTTTTGTGGTTTTCTGGTGGATTTCTGAGATAATGCTGAGACTGTGCTTGAAATGGCTAAAGCCACATTCTTAAGTGCAATAAATGAATGAAATCCCTTTTTACAGATAATCTTCCTAGAACTGATTATGCTTTACAATTCTTGAGTTTAAAAGGGGCTTATTTTGTACCTAAATTTCAGCAATCCTCAGATTTTTTGTTTTTACTTGATGCATTTTGCCTCTCAAATATCTAATCAACAAGCACATCCCCCTTTCCACTTTGGCTCCATCATTATAGTACATTTGCATGGGCTTAACCACATATAAAAAGAGAAGGCAAATTCTGGATTGAGTTCTCACACATTGTTTCTGTTTACAGATGGGTTAAATCTCAAAAGCTGCCAGGTGTGACCAAGAGTCTGCACTGTGGTCAGAGGTTAAATGTTAGTTGTTTCCACCCAGACTTAGATTTTGGTGTTTGCCGGTTCCTTTTCTGCTTCTTGATGATGATAGAAAGCACGCTGAGCAAAATGTAGTTGGTCCTTCATTTGCATTAGCTGATGTTTACTGTCCTTTTCAAGACGGGGCTGAGAGAAGCAGCGTGAACCAAAGCAAACACCAATCAGTTTACAGTGTTTACCAGAGCATTGTGAATCACATGCATAACTGGAAGAGAAAGTCTCAAATTAAAGGGATTAAAATGCCTAGATGTATGCATTTATTAAGCTGATTTTCTTTTTCTTGCTTTTTAGGTAGAAGAAATGTACAAAAAAGCACACGCCGCCATCAGAGAAAACCCCGTTCACGAAAAGAAACCCAAGAAAGACGTCAAGAAGAAAAGGTGGGCTCCTTATTTTATTCCATCTCTTTGCATGAGACTGATCTATCATGTCCTGGTTCTACAGGATAAAGAAGTAAAATGGAGCCCTAAGAATGCTAACTTTGAAGAGGCTGCTGCCTTCAAAACAGACAGCCAGAGTTCAACTCATAGCCTCAGCTTCTTTCTTCTGTGTAATTCCCCTCTTTCCCCCTGAGATCTTGCTTTTTCCACTGTCCTGTATCTTAAAAAATACTAATGAGACAGCAGTAACTGTCCTCATTTTAAACGCTGGCTCAGTATTTAGATGCTGTACTGGGAGGTTCCCGGTGCAGAGCGGACAAACATCATCATGAATGTTAATGGAGTTGTGTTTGTGCCTCCTCCTGGACAGGTGGAATCGTGCCAAATTATCTCTGGCACAGAGGAAGGACCGCGTCGCCCAGAAAAAGGCCAGTTTCTTACGAGCACAAGAACAAGAAGCAGGGGACGGTTAGGGGACTGGGCACAGTGCTCTGCTGCATTACACAACACACATCACAGACAAATAAATTTATTTCAAACTCAAGTTTCAGTTGTCTGTCCTTTCTTTGGGTAAATGGAGTCATGAACTTTTAAGCCTTGTCTGCTTTAAACAGGCTTCCTGCAGATCCTTAGTCTTAAATAATCTCTAATTGCACATTTGAAATTTAAGGCCTTAAATGTCTTCATTTTTACCAGTGAGAGGTCTTACATTTTAGAAGGCGCTTTGACTAAGACATGCCCTTATCCAATCTTTGTTTTCTAGCCAAGCTTGTATGATTTTAATCGTCTTCCTCCACAAATTGTTGCATAAATATTTTCCTGAATTCAGTGTTTAATCACTTAAAATTCCATGTAGCCCACTCTTATCTTGATAGGTCTTCCCATAGAAGAATCATTATTCTGCTTTTTAATAGTTAAGCTGATTAGAATCAGCTATGCACACCTGTAAATGTGTTAAGATATATATGACATATTGATAGATAAAGGCATTAAATGTGCCAGAGATGTTCAAATGTGGGTGCGTTATGAACAAAAAAAAAAAATCTGAAAATTTAGTTCTGGTCTAGTGTACCAAGAAATCCCATGCATTTAATTTTTGACAGTTCACCATGTAAAAAGTGGTATTCATTTTCTTCATTGCAGGTCTTAAAATCATAAATTTTATTTTTAAGTGTGTAGGAACTCTGTTTAAAGGTTGCAGAGATTAGATGTCATCCACATAAAATTTTTAATAATGGTGTAGGATTTTGTGATTGGGTCTGAACACATAAAAGGATACAGTGGAGTGGTGTGAAGTTTAATTGTGCAAAATCATGCTGGTTTCTTCAATAAGTAAACTTTTTTTGTTACATTTTCAAAATTCAAACAGCAGCATTGACCACAAGCTTGACATGCTTTCCAGGTCATGTCTGTTCTTAAAGTTGATAAAACAAGTCTCTTGATTACTTCAGTCACTTCACAACAGCAATGTCTGGAAGGAAACATGGAAAATACTCTTCATATAAAGCATTCAAATGTGACCATGAGGATGGATCGACATCACCACCATTAAAGGTGGGAAACATTCAGAGATGAGTTCAGCTTGATGCTATGGCACTGAGACAGAAACTTCAAAAATAAAGTGATACAGCACACCAATACAGTGCTCCTCTGAGAAATACTAGTCTCAAACCAAATGCAATACTTAAAACTTCTGTTTGTGGTACTGAAACAGCGTCGACAATGTCTGTAGAGTAGCAGCTGGAAAATGAACAGCAAACTGATGTACAGAATAAGACCTCTGTGACATACAGACAAAAAAATCACAGTGTCCACAGAGAGACTGAAAACTTTCAGAAAAGCTTCACTGCACCATCACATCTGTCTCCAACGTTATTTGAGCCTTCAAAGTGGCAGTGTTGGTTAATTTTCTTCATCAATTTCTTCTCATTAACCACTAATATACACCTGATAAATGTGGTGATACTGTATAATTTCCTTGTAGTCAAACTAAACCCCAAACATAAAAATGTCTGAAGCGCATTAGTGAGATATCTTCTTTCTGTGCTCAATTGACAACAGCTTGGTCTAAATTTGTATTTAAAAAATCAGTGTTGGACCAACACATTTCTTTATAAGCACGGATAACATCGACTACTCTGGAAAGATTGTGCCAACATGATGCCGCTTTAAAATTCAAACTATGGCATTGGTGCTTGTCTGCAGCAGAAAATATTCCCTTCAGATGGAACATTTACTCCAGTTAAACTACAGTGCCTAGCTGTTATAGAAACTAGGTTTGTCTGTGCATAAATAAAATAATAAGTTTGTACAAAGACTTGCCATGTCAGTATGTACCTACATACATACCTACATGTGCCGCCTGTTAGTTTGTGTTGTAAAAATATCTAGTTGCACTCCTAGGGTGATGAATAGTTTCAAAAAACAAAATAGGACTAGTTGACTAATGCAATGGTGGAATTCTCATAAACAAAACTGAAACCTGAACTCATATTCAGCAAGAAATGCTTACATACAGGTGCATCTAAAAAAATGAATATAATGAACTTTCTGTATATTTTTGATTCATCTTTACAAAGTGAAATATTTCAAGACTTTTTTTTTGTTTTAATGTTGATTATTGCAGCTCATAAAAATAAAAAATCCACTATCTTAAAATATTAGAATATCCAAACACATCAGTCCAAAACTGGATTTATAATACATTTGTCGGTTTCAGGTCAGACCAGTTGGCTAGCCAATCAAACACAGTAAAACCGAGGTCAGTAAACCACTAGTTTTGGCTTCACTGTGGGCATGTGCCAAGTCCTGCTGGAAAAGGAAATCAGAATCTCCATAAAGCTGCTCAGCAGAAGGGAGCAGGAAGGTCTCTAAAATCTCCTGGTAGTTGGCATTGACTCTGGACTTAATAAAGCACAGTGGACCAACAGCAGCAGGTGACATGGCACCTAGACTATCACAGACGGTGGAAACACTGGACTTCAAGCATCTCGGATTCTGGGTCTTTCAGATCTTCCTCCAGACTCAGGGGTCTTTATTACCTCAGCCAAGGAGGTTATGTGATCGGGTGCATTTTTCATTTGATTGTTAGCAACATAACTCAAAAAGTTGAGGACGGGTTTTCATGAAATTTTCAGGAAATGTCAGAAATGGCATAAGGAAGAACTGATTAGATTTTGGGAGTGATCTGGATCACTGTCTGGATCCAGGAATTTTTTAAAGGATTCTGTACTATTGGAAGATAGGGCTGATGGCGGAGCTCTGCGCTGTTACCACTTTACACCAGGAGATGGCAGACATGAGTAACTTCAATCTCAGCAGCATTTTGACAGTTTCCATACAAAGTTGTGGAGTTTATAGAGTTTGAGATGCGCATGCCCGGTCGAGGAGACGAGTCGGAGCGTAATAGAGAGAAAGACAGTGAATTGTAGTGAGAATACTCACAATGCTGGGAGGAATAGAGGAATATTCACCCTCTGCCATGACTTCCAGTCGTCCAGTGAGACCATGGGTGAGACTGTCAGTGCATTTGTTGGCACCAGCAGGCACTACTTCCACCATAACAATCCACCCGTAACAATGCCAATGCTTTGTCTCACTATATTTCCACCCCACTGGGGAGACAGTAATCAGTGAATGCTGTGGTGGGGGGCACATGGGGACGGATCCAGGAATTTCTTAAAGGATTCTTTACTAATGGGAGATAGGGCTAATGGCGGAGGTCTGTGCTCTGTGAGTGCTTTTCTGGTTTCCAAATGAAATTAAATATTCACTTTCATCTGGATATAGGATTATGAACCACTGAGCAACAGTCCAGTTCTGTTTCTGCTTAGCCCAGGCTAATGTCATCTGTGCTTGGCTTCTCTGAAGGCTGAGCTCATCCCTGTTACTTGTTAACCTTTACTCACCACACTTTATCTTCTAGTCAACCTTTCATGTATATGCTTTAATAGACCACTCTGAAAACAGCCTGCCCTTTCTGCAGAGACCTTCTGTGGCTTATGCTCCTTGTGAAGGGTGTCAATGATTGTCTTCTGGACAACAGTCAACTCAGCCGTCTTCCCCTTGATTGTGGTTGTGTGTACTGAACCAAAGTGAGCAGATGAGGCTCAGGAAACCATTGCAAATTGGACTTTTCCACATTATTCTAATATTTTGAGACTGTTTTTTGTGAGCTGTAATCATGAATCTTGAATGTATGGAAAGTTACTTTCTGAAGTAAATCACAGGAAAAATTATATTTGACTTGGTATTCAAATTTTTTGAGACACACCTGTATGTGTTCTGGTCCTTTAGTCATGCATTTGTGTCTGAAAATTCAGGTTTTTAGCAGTAATACTGCTATAACTTTATCTTAAGCATTTTTCAGTCTGTCCAGCTTTAGATAAATTGGCTAATTTTGGGCTCAGTTTCCAAAAACACATGACTTCATAAAAACCAAGATAAACAAGTTGTTCAAATGCTCATATCTTAAAGGGAATATGACCCTCTGAGGAACACTAAAAGCACTCAGAGGAACTGAGCTTAATTAACAAACCGCTGTTTTTATATTTCATTGGATTTGCAATTGAGAAAAAGAAACAGAATATCACAATGATATCAATTTTAAATCCATGACCTCTGGAAAAGAAGACAAAGCTCTCTTTAACTTCAAGCCCATCAGCACTTTGTGCCAAAAAGCAGCTTTTGAGACTAAAAACATAAAAAAAACTCTCGATAAATGGAATATTTCCCCCAGCAGTGTTCTTCTAACATTCCTCTGTGGTGAATAAAATACAAAAAAATGTGGTTGCCTGTTTTAAGCACGACTGGTGGCAACATGCAATCCTTCAGTTTTCTTCAGTCAAACATTTAAAAATATTATTGTGGTCTTCAGGCCTCAAACTTCAGAAAACAGGAGGTATAATTTCTCCTTCAGGCTGACGTAAGTGTTCAGAGTTGATAAAAATTACTTCATTTAAATCACAGCATCTTGAATCCTCGGCTCTGCATGCAGAAGTGACTGGCCTGATGCGGACGGACCGTCATGTTCTCGTCATGAGTCCTTCGTGTGGGAGATCTGTCTCCACAGCAGAGCTTTCAGGTTGTTGAGAATGAGCGAGTGCTCCATGTTCATCTGTCCAGCATTCCCCTTCAGAGCCATGCAGGCGTACAGCTGCCTCTCCAGCTCCTCCCTCAGTCCCGACGGTGCCCCCCGCAGGAGGTAATCCTTCAGTGTACCGCACGCCTTCGCCAAGTTCGGCTGAAGCGGCTCCTCCTTGCACCGTTTCTTTTCAACATCACATGACGTCTGGCAGTCCACCCCATACACACAGTCGGCATCCGACTCGCATCTCAACCCCCGCATGGACCGCTTGAACTCATCCTCAGAGACCACTGTCCGGGTGTTGGTCAGACGGAGCTCGTGGCGGTCGGTGTAACCAAAGTGAGCCGCTGTGAGGTCGCAGATCAGGAAGCTGCCGTACGTGCCGTGGAAGATGTCCTCCACCAGCTCAAGCAGCCCCATGGAGATCTTAGCTTTACGAGGCCACGAAGGGGTGAACCACTGGTCCATTGTGCGCTGTACGCCACTGGGCACCCATGATACCAGTGGCCAGGGCAGAGACAGACCATACAGGGGACCGTAGTGGACTCGCTCTGTCATGTACAAGTCCCCACAGTAACCAAGGAAACGAGGAGTGTGTCCACGGTCCTGGAGCAGCAGACCCAGCAGCACCTCAAAGACAAAGCATAGAGATAGCTCACAAAAGAGCACTTGGGTTATGCTGCAGGAAAATGATTCAAATCACATCAGCAAGTCCACCTCTGAATGGCAGAAAAAATAAAGGTTTTGGAGTGGCCGAGACAAAGTCCAGACTTCAGAAAATAAGAAGGCAGGAAGGAGGGAAATGCTTTCTTACAGCATGGTACTAGTGTTTCCCAAAAGACAATTTAGGGCAAATTAAAGAAATTAAAGTCCAGATTATCAGAATAGGTAAGAACACCAAACAGTTTCACCTGTAGTCTATTGAGCAAGGCAGTAAAATTATCACATTTAAAAACAAGAAGTACAATGCTGTTACTGAAATAATCTACTGATTGTTGTTTAATTGTGTGTCATGCACAGCAAGTGTTTTTAAGAGACCGGAGGTACCGTTGCAGTGGTCCAACAATTCATGTTCCTTCTACAGCTCTGTATCAGACACATGCTGTCTTTCCTCCCATGCTTTTTTCAATAAAAAAAAATCCTTTTCTAAATCATAAATCAGGTTTTCATAATCGTTTAATCAGAGGAAATAAACATTAAAGTCCCTGTAAAGTGGAATCCAAAGTTTTTGCCTTAACACACTAGGTTTGTTGGAATATGGTTGCTGTAAACAGGTAAAAACACAGATCTACATGTGACTGAATTCTGGATTAAGACCTTGAGAAAGTTTTTCCACTCTTTACTGGCTTGGTTTAATTTGGACAGGGCCAGTATGTGGGCTCATGATGGCACGAGCCCACAGTAGGGAATGACCCTGCCCCTCTAACACAACAATATAAAATCACAGAGCAGTTCATCTCAGTACAGTCTGTTGTTAGCTGATGTCACTGCCTTTATTCTAAGTTTAATGCTGTTTTTTTGTTCACTGTGAGGACAATTTTCCAAATCTATCAGCCACAGTGGTCTATGGATCATTTAAAGCATCAAAACAGAGATCTGGGCCAGAAAACAGATTTTGTCTCTTCTTCTAAGGTCAGCAAAAGGTCAAGAGACAGGCAAATGGCGTGAGTGCTTTCCTCAATTCAGACTGTAGAATTTTTTTTAATTTGAGAGGATCATAGATCTCCTGAGTGGGCGTGACTTCATCTCATTGAACAGACACAAACCATCCTGGAGCACATTTTACTGCCTTATTTTTCATGATTTTGAAGCTTAATTTAATAAACATAGAGATGTCCTATTTGACTGAAATTTGACCTGGGGGTTCATAACACAGTGACCAATCATACAACAAACCTAAATACAGATCTATTTTCACTTTACAGGGTCTTTAATGGAGCACAGTTTCCTAAAAAGTACAGATCTTATTTAATAAAAAAAATCACATTCTTTCCATTATGATGTCTTCATTAGAAATGTCAGATTTTGGCCAATTAGCAAGTCTGAATCAGTGTCCTTTATTCAAAATCTGAATATATAGTTCAGTACAGGAAAACAGTACTTAAATTAGTTATTTAAAGAGTCATTGTACCTCATGCATTTGCAGGAGGGCCCAAGTAGAGCGGGCTTCTGGCAGTGACACTCGCCCATCTTTGTTGCCATCGGCGACAGAGAGGATCTGGCTGACGAGGGTGGCAAGGCTAGCCTGCTCTCCGAGCTTGGACTGATGGAAAGAGAGAGAAAGTAGAGAAAGTTGTTTCAGACTCAATTCCTTACTGTCAAAATCTTAAATGTCTGCTTCTTTCTGGAATAAAGACTCTATAAAAAAAAAACACAGTCTTACTGATGACACCCAGAGTTTCTGAAGTTGAGTTTTCAAGCCCAGTGATGACATATTGTAAATGCTGTCTTGAACTTTGGATCAGTCTTAATTTACAGGCAAAAGGGTGGAGCTGAGCTGGGACTTTAGCTTCCTTTTAGACAGCTTTAATACGTACACTTTAAAGTCAACTCAGCCATGTCTCCAGCCTTGCAAAACACAGCCTTGATATAAAACTGGAGGAGTTTTTAAAAACATTCCCTCCTGTAGTGTGCCAATAAAGAAATGAGCTACTAAAACTGTTTTAAAGCTAACACATTTATTCCTGCTGCTGAGCACTTTAATTTGGTGTACCTTGAGGTGATTAAAGACCATCTCTCTGAACTTCTCCACTGATGTTCCTCTGGTTGGTTTGTCAAACACGGGGGCTTCCCTTCGCGGCTCCGGCTCTTCGCCCAGCTCATAGTGCACAACCTCCCCCAACTTACAGCGGATGACACCATCACGGTCTCCCCAGCTTCCTGTGTAAACCTGGCGGACAGGATGCCAAACAAACTGTTAAAAAGCCGAGCGTCTCCAGTAGTTAGAGTCAAACAGAGTTCAGTATTTTTCTTACCTGGTTGTTAGGCAGAGTGGAGAGACACCTGCCAAGGTAAAGTGTTTGTTTGTCACACAGACTGCTGCAGGCAGAGCCATCGATGATTCCCCTCCTGTATTTATCACACTAAATGATATAGAGGAAATTTCATTATTTCATTTTTTCAGCTCTGAATGGAAAAAATGAAACCAGATTTTAGCCAGCAGGGATGTCACCAGAATTTGTAAAAATCGCAATATTGATATCTGTTTTTTTTTTGGAAGATTGCAACAAAAATAGAGGTCCTTGGTACCCAATATTAATTTCAGTTACCAAAAATGTAAAGCAAACTCATTCACACTGGCCAAATTGCAAATGTATGGCATTATTTTGTGAAAGTTGCCACTGTGTATGTGCAATTTAGACAGTGACACATCTTGTGCTTTCATGTTTGTAAGAGACATAAAATGTACCTTTTTTATTTCATGAAATGCAAATAAAAAACTTAAGAAATGAATGCTATTACAAAATGGACAACCACTGCTCTCTGTCTCTGTCATGGCAGCTTTTGGCTTATTTTCATCACATAGGATGTCACGTTTTTAAAAGCTCCAGCACTTTTCCAGATTAATGATCGGAAACATAACAGATTGTAGTGTTTTATAACAAGATATCAGAACTTAGAGTATAGAAACACCAAAAACTGTGACTACCTTTAAATGTAGTTGTTTAGTCTAGTGTCAGTTTTCAGCAGTAATTATAGAGGAAGTCTATAACATAAATCTCCCAAAATAACAGGCTCCCTCTAGAAAAACCTCTTTCAATGTCTGACTCTTTAGACCAGGGGTCATTAACGACATTTGTATAAGTGACATATTTTGTCTTGACAGACACTGTGGGGGCTGAAATTGTGAATAAACTAAAATTAAATTAATATTTTTGTCTAATGAACATATTTTAGTATTGGTATTGGTATTTTCTGCGGGGTGATTGAGATATTTTTGCTACATTGCCGGGGCTCCCATGTTTTCCATCACTGGGTTTGGTAATATGCTGTGTCAGGACTGGTGAAGAACACATGCAGGAAACAGGTTTTTTAGTTTTGATTCTCAGGTAGTGTGAAGTATACTCTCCAAGAGCCTGAAGTAGAAGGCTGACAGCAAATTAATCAGTGCTGGATGGATGAGTCTGTGTTTATCATGCCTGATATTCACTAATAATGGCTGATAGTTGTGTTTCTACGAAACTGATCAAAATCACAACTTTGATTTTCCCTCCACATATTTTCTGAGTCTAATAATCTTTTGGTGGTGGGATGGGAAGTTTTGGGGGGCCTGATGTGGCCCTCAGGCCACCAGTTGATGATCACTGATTTATAATTTTTAAATGCATCTTATATTTACTGTTGTTGTTGGTGTATGTTGTCTTGTGTGTGCTCCTTCTGCTCCCCTTATGGTACAATAAAAAGAATCTGAATCAAAGTTTTAACTCACAATGGCATTCCTGCACTCGTGTCCTCTGCACAGCTCTGTGTAGGTGGAGTATTGCACATAGATCACCCAGCTCCCGACCAGCACAGTCAGCCATGTGAGAAACAAGTACTTCACCCGCACGTATGAGATCCGAGCCTACGAGAGGAGAACAGAGACAGAAACTGTGTGTGCAAAAGTGCGAATATCAGCAATATCTGAGTCAATTCTAGATTGTGATGTTCATTTCTCTGGTGGAAACTGTGGCATTCACTGGAATGAAAAAAAATTGTGTTTGTTATTTGGTTCTTTCTGTGGTACCATATAAACATGCAAAATGCAAAAATCCAGGATGGCAGCATCTGTGTATCCCCTATGTATCAATAAAAGGCTTAATCTGAGATATTTTGAAAAAATATATCTCTTTGTATTCAGGTGATAAAATACTAATTTAGAAAGACCTTCTTATAAATATTATGTTTCATTTTTTACCAAGTTTATTCTGCTAAATGCTACTAGGCTAAAATTACACACTGCACCTTATCCTGAAAATCCACCTGATTTAGACTCTAGGATTCTCATGATACCAGATTTATAAACACCTACACCATTCTAGACCAAATCAAACCACTTCGTGTTTCAATAAAATGGCAATAAACACGTTCCTAAAAAACATCTACTAGGAAATTTTACATTACAAAAAAATTACAGGCAGACTCCTGCACACTTTTTTAAGGTGCATGATCACAGAAAGCTTGCCACTTGACAACCTTAGTATAGTTTGATAAGTTTAAATGCAGGATATGTTTACATAAAAATATTAATTTCCTCAATCTATGTATGTAGACTCAAATGTATTGTCTGGCATAGAACACAGAAACAATGTACATCCAAACATCCTTTCAGTCTTCCTAATCAAACTTACAATACAACACATATAGTATATACGTTACCATGGTAACAGCGTGGAGCTATCCAATAACACAGATTAACAGGTTAATTAGCTACCATTTACTAACAGAGTGCTCGTTATAATAGATTGTGGTTTGGAGTCGTAGATCCACAGTTGTTTCAGCATGTTACACCATTCTGACTGTGGCGTGTTAAAAAATTAAACTGAATTACCGCCAGTGTCACAGGATGCACACATCACATGTCTCACAATGCAACTGCAGACAGAAGTCCTGTTGTTTCTGTGATATTGTGCCTGCTGAATGCACTTTGTGGCTTATTTGAAAAATACAGCATTTTTCACCCCTGAGGTGAAAAATGTTACACTTTAGCAGGGATCAGAATCTAAAAAAGGAAAAGGGTAGGTGAAATAGGCAAAGGCTTCAGCCTACACCTTTTCAGTCCTGTTTTGGTATTTCTTTTTGTTGATTCGTTTTTGTTGATTGTTTTGTTAATGCAGAAATAGCATTAACTTAACGTTTGTTCTCTTGGAAATTTTTCACTTTATCTGTGTAATTGAGTCTACATGTTTAAAGTGACTAAACCCAACTCAACTCAACTCAACTCAACTCAAATAAAATAAAGGCAACAAAACATAGTTAAAAAGACAGGAGGATAAATGTTCACTGTAAAAACTTAATATCAACTCAAGTGTATTGTATAAACATTTTACTTGAAAAAAGGCCTAAATTGCTTTTAAGTACAAGAATCTCTCAATGCAGCAAAAAAATTTACTGGATTTTCTTTTTTAAATTTTTCTGTCTATCTGAATTCATCAAGTGAGAACGACCTGTAAAAGCTTTAAATGCCATTCCAAAGTCTGAGTTTTTGCAGTGTTTTTGCCTAATTCTCAGATTTTTAACTAAAACAATATTTCAAGAGATTCTTGCAATGCACATTGTTTTCCTCTGTCCTTTAATTATACAGAAATCTTGGTTTGATAATGTTAATAAATGTTTCCATCTTTTCTGTAGAATAACAAAAAGCCTACAATTAATCTGTAAAAACATCCCTACCAAGAGACAAAGGGTGTCTTGTACTCTGATGTATATTTCCATTATCTTGCATTTAATGCCAGGTTATCTGGGGCTATAAAAAGATCAGAGACAAAGGGAGTTGGGACTGGCTGGAAGAGCATTCTGTAAACAAGAAGAATAAATTCATACGATTGTTATCACTCTGGGATACCCCAGTTTAACCTACACCTAAAGTTAGACAACTGTACAAATTAAGTTCTGATTCTTGGGAGGGATTGTGTTTTACACATCCATCTGGTATACCACTCATAGACAGCATTTAGGAAAGGGCAGAGCCTTTGAAAAAAAGACTCGGAGGGTGATTGGATGAATGTTGTTCTGTCACATCTTTCCACATAGACATAACATACATAGATGCCGCATTGGCCAGTGGGCCGTATGTCAACGCCGCCACCGTTTTGCCAGAGGCATTCCTGGGCATAGACATAATATACGTAGACGCTGCATTGGCCAGTGGGCCGTACGTCAACGCTGCCACCATTTTGCCAGAGGCATTCCTGGGCAAGATGCCTCACTCCTATGCTGCGTGGGGCTGCACTAATAGATGCACAGAAGAGACAAGATTGCATGGAATAACAACACGAACATGAATAACAACACGTTCAGAGCCAATTTCCCTAATGTTGTAGTTAAGTAGATTAATATCCGCGGTTAAGCTAGCTTTTTAACAATGTCTTGCCTAATGGTTATTTTGTTTTCAGGAGAGAAGGATGGCTCGATCACTGTCAGTAAAATAACAACTCAATGCTATTCTTTGTTCTTCTTTTTACGAAGAAATGTCGTCAAGTTCTGATAAACCTGGTGTTTTAGCAGCATCCACGCTATCGTCTTCCGCCATAATTGCACCAGCCTCTTCCCGCTGCTTACATACATCACAACTCTGCCGCGCTTGAAAGTAATGCCTTTCGATGCTGATTGGTCCTGTCACTTTCTAACCGGGTTCAGACGGGAGTTTTGCAAGATGGATTCGCTAGTGAGAAACACAGAAATGGGCGAATCCATCTGCTTTACAAGGTTAGGACAGGCCAGGGGCACATTTTTTGCTAGAAAAGCCTGAAAAAGTGTATTTTGCATAATATGTGACCTTTAAAGTAATTGACCCAAGTGTTTCAAATCTTTGTTGGCATGATTGCGCTCATGTGAGAACTTTTGATTCATTTGCTGTGGCACTGTCCTGCAGATTAGTCTTTTGGGACAGAAGTGTGTATGTTAATCTCAGTAATTATTTATGTAAATAAATCCAGCTGTGTATCTCAGCATCATGAATATTCATTTAAATAAAATCAGATCAATTATAAGAATTTTTTAAAGCTCTATTTTGGGCATTTTTGTGCCTTTATTTGATGGAAGAGGACAGTGGATAGAGTCTGAAACAGGGACGAGAGCAGGGGAGAGACCTGCGGTAAAGGGCCTTAGGCCAGATTCGAACCCGTGCCGTCCGCGTACATAGGGCGCGCCTTAAACCACTAGGCCACCTGCGCCCGAATTATGAGAAATTCTGTGTTTCCTTCTTTTTCTTAAACTTGTGTCAGCCCTCTATAGGATAAAAAGAACTTTGATGATGAAATAAATATCTAACTAGGTTGTAGTACATGGACTCTGTATATTCTCTGTATGTGATGTTGTTCAGAAATGTGCTAATGTCTTTTTTGCAGATGGTATTCATCATAGTTTGGATTTGTGTGTAACCCTGTCATGAATAATTGTTGATGTATAAAAAAGAAAAGTGGGTTTAAAGGTACAATGAAGAAGTGAAAGACACTTATGGTCACATCCGCCATGTCAGCAACACTGCAGGGATTTCCTTTTCATTTTTTCTCAAAGCACTGTACTCACATTGTGAGGATAAAGTGATTTTGATTCTCGCTCTGATCACATGGCAGCAGGAGCTTATGTTGTGTGTTTTTTGGCAGTGTGCTGTGCTGTTCACTTATTGAATCGGCTCCATGTACCGTTTCCAAATCCCAACAAAACATGCACCCAGTGAGGCAGGGACTGAGAAAAGACAGGCCTTCTTTCATCTTTGTTGTGCCATCATTACTGTACGTTGTAAACAGAGCCTGATCTCTGTCTGTGTGCATACACACTGCAAAAGAAGTCACAGCCTCTGATCCACAATCAGGCTCACTCACCCTGCCATAAATACAGATTGTTTTCAGATTAAAGCATGTGACTTCTTTGTGGGTTTTGCACATAAAATTAAAATTCCCTTATAAGGTCTGGGGCTTTTTTTTTTTCAAAACATGCAATTCCCCCACTATGAACTTCTCAGATAAGCAACAAGACAGCACAACAGTCCTGCCTCTCACTCTCTTTAGCTCACTCACCAAAGTATCGGCAGGCAGGCAGCTTTACATCTTAGATTTAGTCTGCGCTGCAAACAAGCTGCCTCAATTTCAAACTCTCAGCGTCCTGTGGAGATGAACAAACAGATAGTGGGCCTCCAGGGAGGGAAGAGGAGGTACCAGGGGAGTACAACACAGCTACACACCACTATCAGATCTGGCTCCTCCTATCTGCATGTCTAGCGCAGTAGGAACTGTGCACAGAAAACATGCACAGGCAACATGGTGGGAGGATGGAAGGGTCGTGTGTGCAATGTCTGTCTGCTGTGTGTTAACCCGTCCATGCAAACACATGATAAAGCCTCTGAGATAAAGAAGTGAAACCCGAGCGTGAAACAACTTTATCCTTCATTTGCTCCCTGTGGTTTATCACAGTGTCTCCTCTTTCTCTGAGATAGACATGAAGTGATGGCTTTATTGCATTTTTGTTAGTCCCATCTTTCTCCAAGTCTACACGCAAGGTTTGTTTAAGCTAAGACAACAGTAGATGAACTTAACTGATCCTACTGAGGAGAGTCAAGTTATGAAACCTTAATGAATGCCACTGGCAGATACTGGGACTGTACACAATCTGCAAGTACTAAGTAAAAACTTCAGACACATCACACCATACTAACTTATCCTGGTGCACCATCCACAGAGGTCTGGGTTGGCCTATTTAACGTCCCAGCAGGGACTGTAATGACGTTGTATTCAAATACATGAACTTTAATAAGCAATTGTCCACCTTTTGCATCTATAACAGCTTCCAGTCTTTTTGGAAGGCTTTTCACAAGACTTTGAAGTGTTTCTGTTGGAATTTGTGCCCATTCATCCTGTAGAGCATTTATGAGGAGAAGAAGGCCTAGCTTGCCATCTCCATTCCATTTCACCCCAAAGGTGCTTGATGGGGTTGAGGTCAGGGCTATGAGGCGCCAGTCAAGTTCTTCCACACTGAACTCATAAAACCATGTCATTATAGTCCTTGCTTTGTGCAGTGGCGCAGTCATGTTGAAATAGAAAAGGGCCTTCCCCAAACTGTTGCCACAATGCTTGAAGCATAGCATTGTTCAAAATGTGGTGTAGCCCAAACCCTGAAAAAGAGCCCCATACCATTATCCCTCCTCTACCGAAATTCATAGTCGGCACAAAGCCAAACCCAGACTTGTCCATCTGACTGCCAAACAGGGAGGCGTGATTCATCACTCCACAGAACACGTTTCTACTGCTCCAGCAGTGTCGGTGTGCTGTACACAACTCCATCCAACGCTTGGCATTGGACTTAGTGTTATGAGGCTTGCATGCAGCTGCATGGCCATGGAAACCCATTCCATCACACAGTTTTTGTGCTTACATTAATGCCAGTGGAAGTTCAGACTGGTCTTCTGCTTCGTGGCTAAGTTTCTGTTGTTCCTAAACCTTTCCACTTTCTAATAATAACATTACAGTGAAATATCAAGCAGAGATGAAAATTCATTGTCTTAGTGCAAAGGTGGCATCCATCACAGTATCACGCTTGATTTTATTTTAGTTAGTTTTGAAAGCACACTGTACAGTTTTAGTTAGTTTTTGGTAATTGTTAGTTTTTATTTGGTTTCAGTTAACTAAAATGATTTTTTTTATCTTAGTTTTAGTTATTTTGTTAGTTTTAGTTAACTATAATAACCTTGGCACATACATGAATAAAGTTGTACTGGTATATCTTCAACAGGTGTTTTTTTTATGGATAGCTACTGCAATAAATCTAAAAGACTGGCATGGGCTCCTATCACAACAAAATAGCTCTGCATCTGACATCAGAATGTAGGTTTGTTTGAATATTCAACTTCTCTTGGGAAGGTTCCTAACTGATGGAATTGACCTGGAAGTACGAGAGTGTTGGACATGATAAGGGATGTTTGAATCCACTAAATTGAGGAAAGGAGCTTCATTGCTGCCTATATTATCTCCTTTAGAGTAGAACCTGGACTTTTTAAAAAAACTCCCTTTGATTACTCTGCACAATTTTTTTAACATGTATTTTTTTGGTTAATCCATTGAAATTAATGCATTACTTTGGCAGACCTATGAATAGCACTGCTTATAAATGCCAGGCACCAAAAATAAACACAAACTGAAATGTCATCACAGGCACCATCAGTTTTTTGGGCTATAATTCTCCAAGCTTTATTTATCTTATACACATAAAAGCTTTTATTCCCATTGTTTTCTCTCAACATCTATTTTTGGAACAAGGAAAAGCTTCTTTTTTCATTAATCACGGCTTAAGTGTACCAAATCATTGATTATATAACTTTTTGTCTTGCATGTGATTGTTATAAGATCACATTTAAAATGAGTGCAAAAGTGATCTATAGGTTGAACCAAGTGGCAAAAAAATCCACCATCACTGAGGGTATACATTCTAATACAGTAATGTTTAGTTCTATGCTGTAAATGAATCTGACAAAAAGGGAGAAGTTTAGTAGAGGCATGGAAAATGCTCAAACTACAGAGTCACATGGTACAAAACCCCAAGAGTGCAGACTGCTGGGTTCCCAGCTGTCAGCGGTCTGATTCAGTTACAGAATGTAAACCCCCATGAAGTATTGACCTCTTATAGAGTCACCCTGTATCACATTTTCATGAACATGGAGGAATCAGGGGCTCTGACACATAATGGTTAACATATTCTCTCACGCTTTCTCTACAGAGCCCTCAGACCTCCTTTGGGCAGGACTTGCTGTCCTTGTCAGTTTGTGCCGCCCAGATGTCACTGACCCAACAAACATTTGCACAGAGGATGTTTGAGACTGAACACAGAGCCACTAATTCCTCCTTGATGCGTAAATCCTCAAAATAGGGAAAAGGCTAGAAAACTGAAAAAAAAAATCAGGATAAGAAACAGTGCAAATTGTAAAATTTTCTTTCACATGGCATTTTAAACTTCAAAAATAAAGATTACAACCTTTTTCTAGCAGATGTTCAGATTGTGGCAAACTTAATACTTTTTGTAACTTTTTCATGCTTTTCAAGACCACATTTGAAACAAATGTCTTCACTGTTCACATTTTATTGATCAATAGGAGGGGTCGACTGGCATCGTTTTTTATCAGTGCCGTTACTAATACCAATTATTTCACAATTATGAGACTGATGGCCAAGTTTTGGAACTGAAATGCATTTAGAGTAAAAATAAGCCATTAGTAAGTTTCAATAATTTAACATTTAGTTTGCAACACGTGATTAGATGTAACCTAATCAAGCATGGCTACTTCCACTAATTACTGAAGCTCATGCACAACATTAGAGTTCAGTTTTTACCTCAAAGAACTGTACACATTTCATAGCTCATGTATGTATTATATGGTAATATAAGTGCTTAGATTTTTCACTTACGTAAATGTAGTTATACCACAGTGTCAAATTACTCTCAATACAACTGCATTGAAAAATATCATTGTAAACTGGATTACAACCACTGATGCAATAATTTGTTTTTTTCACTTCAGTAAATTTAAGCTCATTGAGATAGTTTTCAGGTTTTTACTGAGGGCCCTGTTAAGAAAAATGCAAGGCTGACAGGGCCATTTTAATATACCTTACCTTAAGTGTGTTAAAGTTAGTAAAACTGATCAAATGTAGGTTATTGATATGTTATTGGTTGAATATCCTTGAAGAAAAATAGCCACGTCAAGGGCTGTCAAGAGAAATGACGAATCATTGTCAAGGATTTTGGGCTACTTGATTAAATTTAAGGATGGTCCTGGTCCGCCCTAGCTACCACTAGACCTGCCACTGAGATTTTCAAAATGGAATCAGCGTGGATTTTTATTCACATTTTTTACCTGTGTAAATAATTAATTGAAATAAACTCAACATTTTGACAGCACTAGTTGTAAATATTGGCAGAAATTAATATCATGCATCCCTATAGGACATGTATTTTTGCCACCCTGATAATGAAACAGCTTTAAAAAAGAAAACAAATGGTTCATTCTCACAGGGATTGTGTAAAAGATTACAAATCTGGTGATAAACCTAGGTGAACTGAGTTAACATGATACCTTCCATTAAAGACATGCTTTGCGTAGTTCAGAAATGGTGTTAACTTTTTATTTTTCAAGAATCCCTGCTCTTTTCTTAAAATACACTTAGTACTGTCTGCAGTAAATGTATTTCATTTGCAAAAGCAGACTTAATATCTTTGTGTTTTCATAGGGGTGTTACAATCCTCATTTAAAGGGCATGGTTTCTTACAGCTACAGTAACAAACGCCATCACACCGGCCACCACCTAGCTAATGCTTGAAAACTGCTGATGCATTGACCTCTGAATCCAATATCTGTTTGGTTCTATTTGATTAGACAGCCTTGAACATAAATATCATAACAGTACTGATTGATTTGGACAAACTTCCTTCCCTCTTCTACATCAAATAGTCTGAGAAAAACAAAATGTAAGGAACCCTGAAAACAAACTAGGTTTGGGCATCGAAAGGTAACTCATTATTATGAAATGATGCAAGTCCGATTAAATGCTAGGCTTCACCCTAACCCTAAACATATTTCTCTTCTTTTTTTAGGGCTGTCTGACATTATCTCAATGTTTTCTTCTTCATTCAACAACTTCTTTGGCCAACAAACTTCTGCTCATGTTACCATCAATCATGCACTGTGGGGAGTCAAAAACAAAGAAAATTGTGAATCAAACGGGCAGGTAAATTTGTCTAAAGGGTCATATATTCTAAATCAAAATATCAATATTTGGCATAATGATTTAAAACTGTGTCACACACATCAGGATGGAGATAAATACCCCTATAGATATTTTGCCCTGGCCCTATCACACTCTATGCTACTTTAACCATGCACTAGAAAATTACTTTGTGATTCCTGTGTGCACAGACAATAACAAGACTTTTGAAACCACTCATGCATGCGGTGTTGTTTGTGTATGTTTGAGTGTATAGGGTCATGTGGTAAGGGAGCTATTTTAACAAGCACAGGATGAAGTGCAGCCTAAATGTGTAAATCATTCCTGGAGGCCACAGGAAAACATTGGCCAGTGCAGTTAAATATTGTCTGCAGCTGATTAAATTATCTCTGCTATTATAACAAACCTCTTATCATAGGACTTATACCAACAGGCTGTAATCTCCACCTAGATTGTGATAAACTTACATCACATGTTATAATGTAGCAATATATTTACTCTTCCCTAGAGCCTATGAAACCCTGTATTCTCCTCCTCTTGCCTAATCTCCTTACTGTACTGAGAGTAGTAGCTGGCAGCAAGCCACTGGTATCCAAATCAGGAGGTTCAACCATAATATTAAAGGATTAATGCTGTGCTGGCACCATTGGTGGTGATAAAACAGCTGTGTTGCAAAATTAAAGTCTTTTTCAGCCAAATGATGAGATGGAAAAATAATAATTAAGTGAGATGAAATGATTAAAAACTGCTTTTTGTCCCAGTAGATAAATCCAGACTGGTTTATACCAATTTCTCCTTACATTTTATGCACACTCTCAGGGGTAGTTTAATAACCAGGACCTGCATAGAGACTCGACTTCTCATCAGCAGTCACATTCCTCAGGTATTTTGAATCAGCTTATGATAGCAAAGGTATGACAGCAACCTGACCAGAAACGTGTAAACAGTCACTTGTCAGTCAGATGTGCCACAGCGAGTATCCCAGTATACACAGGATAACGGTCGGTCAGTTAAAACAAAGTAGCATACTACATCAGGTTAAATACCCTCAATGAAAAATGATTGTGTAGTGGGATTACCTGGAAGTAGAAAGACTTTTTCACCCAGGCCCGAGGAAACAGACCCTTCGCCATCACAGAAATAGCTCATCTCAATACGTGGACCTGGCTGTGGGAGATCATCCAAAACACACGGAGGTAAGCGTCTTCAACATAAACGATCTGGTCTACAAATCAAGGAGAAATTACTTCATGGATTCCGATTTAACCTTACTACAATCGACTGTGAGCTCGGACTGTCGCTGTGTTTAGTTCGTCTGAATCGCTCACATATTGCACTTTGCCTGCGCCTCAGCTCCAGCTCGCTTCCTTGCAGCAGCTGCCGATTTTCAACCAAGGCAGCATATCTCCTGAAGCTGGATAAAAAAAAACCGGAGGTTCACAGCGCATGCGTACAGAGTACGATTAAGTTTTAACCTTCATCAGTTTGAGTCGTCAACCAAACTTGAAAATGTGTCGGAATCAGTATATTATCGCACACGACTTGCGCTAATCAAGCGATTCATTCTGAGTATTCTGTGGCAGTTCAAAGTCGAAAGGTATGACCGGGCCAAGCTAGCATGCATGAGCTTTACAGACTTCCGGTGTTGTGTCAAAAAAAGTCATCAAGGAGAATTTTTTTCCACTTCGCGGGAGCGCGCGTGGCTATTATTTTTAGATGGTTGATCAGTGGTGGAAAATCATCTCAAGTTTATATGTGATGTGTATTTTTAGAAGGAAAAGGGTCATCTTCTTTATAATGTCAACTGACAACAAAAACATTAGCCAGGAAACTTAAAAAATGAAATCGTGTTATTCAGCAGGTATGTATTGATATAGATTTATATAAATATGGTAACTTATATAAATGTAATTATATATAATATAATAATGATGTTTGTTATATATTTTAAAAAATAGAGGAAATTGAGAGTTTGGCATTTTTGTTGCATATAAAAGTCAAACACACATCTTTCAAAAATCTTAAAATTTCCTTATTTCACCATCAAGATCCCATTAGAGGTAAAGCTTTCTGGGGCCCTCATGGAGGGGCACATGGTGGTTAGCAAACACACAGTCCATCCTATATTTAATCAATAGTGACTTTTGTTTAAATTCTTTCACCCATCATTACACATTCAGCAACAAAAGGTAAACAATTTATCTATTGTTGCCTCGTTCCGAAATGTAAACCCCTTTTCTTAAAATGCTATGAGCTTTTATTTTGTAATATCAATGTGGGTGGGCTTATTGACAACAACAATAATGTCACTATGTATAGCCAATGATAAGGCCTGCAATGTTTTATTTTTTTTCAGTCCACTCCAAAGCTGACTGGATCCAGGCCCTGGAGGTGTAGGTTGACCAGTGGGCTATTGTTAACTACAGATCCCACTTGCATCTTTCTAAACTTAACACAAAAAGTAAGGAAATTTGAGTTTGGTTGAGTATTTCTTGGTTGTAACAATGCTTCTTGGCAATAAATCTTATACCATTTGAAAGCCTGTTTATTACCCTCTTAAATGGTGCCACATTTGTAAGGAACATTCATTTGTGGGATGAGCAGCAGAGTTGAGTATGTGGGTTGCGCCCATGAAAAATTTGCCAAATCTTCTCTGCCAATGCCGAACAGCATATTTTGCTGTTGCTATTAACTCATTTTGAGCTTCTGGTACCCCTAGGTGAGCATGGGCCCTGCTACAGTGGTCAGTAGGTGTCTGCTCCAAGAAACGGCATGCCATGTTTGACTGCTCTGGATAGGGCCCGTGCGATAGGGCAACTTTAAGCAGGTGTTCCACAAAACCAAGTTACGGCATTGTTTGGAGTGAGCCCTAGTACCATCTCCAAACTGAAGGCCAAGTTCCATATAACAGGGGATGTCAGAGACATCCTGTACTGTAGGCTGTCTTCTACAGATTTGCAGTCAAGGTTTGCAGGACGATATGGCTGACGGCTCCCTGCCCAGACAACCCGGAACAGACTGCACGCAGCCAATTTCCGGTCTAGGGCTGCTAGGAGGCCTGCCATGACTGCCCTTCACCGTCAGGCCCATTTGCGCTGGTGTCGGCAACATGTGCACTGGGACCTGAACATGTGGAGGAACGTTATGTTCAGCAATGAGTCCAGATTCTGCCAATTTGATCATAAGTTCAAAGTGTGGAGAAGATGTGGAGAACACTATGCTGATTGCTTCACCGATAGAGTAACATCTTTTGGTGGAGGCAGTGTGATAGTGTGGGGCAGCGTCTCCCTCACTGGAAAAACAAGGCTTGTCATCACTGGAGGCAATCTCAGTGCAGAGAGATATTGAGATGAGATTCTGCAACCAGTGGCAATCCCATATCTCCACAGTCTGGGACCAAACTATCCTCCAAGATGACAACGCTTGTCCCTACAGAGCAGGGTTTATCAGAGACTACCTCCAGAATTTAGGAGTGGAGAGGATGGAATAGCCTGCCAGCAGTCCTGACATCAACCCCATTGAACACTTGTGGAATCAGCTTGGGCATGCTGTTCGTGCCAGAGTGACCAACACAACCATGTTGGCTAACTTGCAACAAATGCTGGTTGAAGAATGGGATGCCATCCCACAGCAGTGTGTGACCAGGCTGGTGACCAGCATGAGGAGGAGGTGCCAGGCTGTTGTGGCTGTGTATATTTCTTCCACACGCTGCTGAGGCTCCTGTTTGTCAAATGAATAAATTGTTAAATTGCCAATATGTCTTGTTTCTTCAAACTTCAATCATTCAATCCACCAAACACCAAACAAGAGTCAATGGCAGAATAAGCTGTTCGGCATTGGCAGAGAAGATATGGCAAATTTTTCATGGGCGCAACCCACATACTCAGCTCTGCTGCTCATCCCACAAATGTATGTTCCTTACAAATGTGGCACCATTTAAAAGGGTAATAAACAGGCTTTCCAACGGTATAAGATTTATTGCTATGAAAAATTGTTACACCAAAGGAGTAATCTACCAAACACAAATTTCCTTACTTCTTGTGCTAAGTTTATTCATAAATGCCATCTGGGGAGGGGCCAATTTAGTGGCTCTTTCAGGGGCCCGGCCACTCCTCTGGGCAGACCTGACTACCGTGCCAAACATCTACATCACATGGAATTTCTTAACTAGACTTCTGTTCATATAACAACACTGATCAACCTCCTACCAAATGAGGGACAAATGTTTAAAAATCTCGTATATTGTGCTACACAGTGATACGCACTTCCGTGAAGTGCATACAATCCTTAACTGTTAAGTTTCCTCTGCACATCTCTTAAAAAATAAAAGTCTCCAATTCGAAACTCAGCAGCACTCCCGGTCATAACATCCAAATTAAAACTGACCTGTCAACATCACCTGATGATGAAAAAACCGCCACTGGCTTATACTTTGTTATGCTATTCGAAGAATACCTCCGCTAAAGTTAGAATATTTTGAATGATGAAATCTTTGTTCACTGTAATATCTGTCGGTTATTTAGTAATTCCAGTAACGTAGGTTTTTACTTATTTTTACCCACACTAACTGAAAAAAAACCCGCTGAATTATGCTGTGCCATTATGGCATGTTTGACAATGTAAGTACAGTTCAGCATACTACTTTAAGGGGCGGATATGGTCTGCTTAGTTAATGCCCTGCCTACAATTTCAAATGTTTGAAAAAAAGATGAACGTAGCTGCGACAACAACCAGCAGAAGGCGTTTAAGCGCTTCCCATAATGCACTCCCCGATCATCAGCGGGAAACCAAAATGGCGAACGTGTTGGGGGAAAATGAACCGTTTGTTATTTTCTGAGAAAGGCACGAGCCCCACAAGTTTTAGCGATACACTTTGAAGTGGACGCAACCACACAAGGACCGGGATACCACGGGACACTCACAAACTCTTGTTTTTATCGTACGAGTCTTTTGTTGAAGCGGAGGTGACCGAATGAGGTATTGTTGTCATCATGTTTTCCTCCCGTGGGGGGGTGTGGGTCCGACGTTCAGCAACCTGTCCGAGGTTAACGGCTTTACATGGGGATTACTCACGCTAACAACCAGGCCTGGCTGCTACCTTTATCATATATGATTTATTTTATCTCGCAGCATTATGATGAAGTGCGCCTTCTTCTAATAGCTAGTATTGGCCATGCTCAGTCAGTATGCGAACAAAGGGAAACTCAGACTGACGGGCTGGGACGTGAAAGAAACGGGAAAAATCAAAACCACGATGCATAGCATGGTGTATTGAATTACTCTTCGCTACTTCACGGATAAATATCGACCACTGACTGACAAGTTGTATAAATGAACCAACAACTGTCACTCACATTTAAAATACGCATCTATATATATATAAATATTCACAAACGATAAAATGTGCGTATGTTTGAGTTTGAATTGGGGTAGTTATGGAAGTGCTCTTCAATCATTGCCTTGCAGCTATTTTAATGACTGCGTGGCTGTAGTTAATTACCAATTAGCACTAATTATGAGCATAATCACCTGTTGTTTGTGTCAGCTGAAGTGGAAATGGCATGTGTTTCATGGTCACCATTGTTTTCAAACCTTATATAAAACCACACAGTGTATCCTTGTATTTAACATGACCACTACACATACAGGACAGGATTTACAAAGAGATGCACATGTTCAAGGCTGGATTATGAAACTTCACATATCATGGAGTTTCAGGATGGTCCAAGTCATAGTGTAGTTTGTAGTGCTACTGTTTTGAAAGTACATCAGATTGTGAGAAAACCTGCGCTTGACTCTGTTTTGTGTGCGTGTTCATGAAAAGGTAAAAGCACATAGTTCCTCTAAAGCCCCTCATCTCTTAGGAAATTTCCTGTGGTGAAAACAGCTATTGCACATCGCCTAAAAGAACCTTTAAAATGTGATCCATCTTATTTTTATTGTAAATACATTTCTCCACTAACTAACCATACTCTGTCCTTTGGTTCTGTCCTTCAGAGACTCCGGGGTTGTGGATCACCTGTCCGTCCACCACAGAGCTCATCCCCAGCGTCAGCAGCAGCAGGCCTTGTCCTTGTCCCCCACCCATCTCTCTGTGAGGGAAGAGTATGGAGAGGACAGCATGTCTGACAGGTTTACAGAGGGACAGGACGTCTTGGCCCGGTGGTCAGATGGCTTGTTCTACTTGGGGACAATCACAAAGGTAAGTATGAGAGAACAGTTGTGTTGGCACTATCAGCTTTCTATCAAAGTATAAGCCATAGTTCAGCTGATAGGCAGAATAGTTCTCAGATCCCTGGAATTTGGCAACCTTGTTAGGGTTTTTGGCACTTTAAACTGCCCTCTGGATTAGTGCCCTGAAAGGGCCTTCAGATTATGAAATTTAAAACTCCTTTTTTTTTTTTTACTGCTTTATTTAAAACCCGTGTCTATTAGGTAATTTGTCATAGGATGCACAAACTCTTCTTTTTTTATCTTAATTTACACAGCCTGTGGCCCTCTGTGATTTATTGTCTTGAAAATAAAAGATGCCTCTTATTAAGCTTTCATATTTTTATGATATTCTAAACAATCAAATCCATTTTGTGTCCTCCTTCAGATAGATCGAGACAAGCAGCGATGCTTTGTGGTTTTTGAGGATCGGTCAAAGTCTTGGGTGCTCTGGAAGGATATTCAGACAGGTAATGTTACAGGTTTCTTAAATATTTGGGCCTTATTTGAATTAAATCCAGATTTTTATCATTTGCAAATTGCAACTAAAATATTTAATACATGCATTAAGTTTTGCCTAGAAGCATATGCTATTTAGATTCTGTTCAGTTTGATGTTTACTTGCTTGAATTTGCACGTAGAGTTGTCCCCTGTCTGCCTTCTGCAGCCTTATCTCATTACTCCTGTTGCTGGCAGTTAACTGTCCTCAGTGTCTGGCATCAGTACAGCCCCAGTGACGGTGCACATGCTGCATGCACACAGTGTTGTAATGCTGATGCCAGATTCTAACTACACTGCAAAAACCTTGTTTTTTTTTTGCTGACCTCTAGTGGAGATAAGGAATAAATGTACTTTGAGGTTGTGCAATATACATGAACAGCCTTTTAATAAAGGTCATTCCAACCCATTTTGTGGTTGTAATGTCACTATTGATGGTAGATGAATTCAACTGAAGAAATAAACTATTGCAGGCATTGTTTACTATGATGTGTGAACAGTATTAGTTTACCATCACTGCATGTATTCTGCCATGTTTGGGCTTGAAAAAACATGGCCTCTTCCAAAACTTATGAAAGAGCTGACCATATCCTCACTTCTTATGTTATTTTCAGGGGATGAAGATGATGAGGATGAGGATGACGATGACATTGTCTGCTCCATATGCCAGGATGAAACTTCAGAGGAACCCAATGAGATTGTCATTTGTGACAAATGTGGGCAAGGTACTGCATCATCTCTTTTGCTATCATTAACGTCGACATGATTGAAGTGCATTGCTTTTGTTTTTCCCTTAAAAATTCTTATCTGTTCTTCATTTGTTCACCAAAAATAACTTAAGGGATAATTCAGTAGATGTTAGCAGCATGTAAATGTGTTGATTGTCACTCAGGCTATCACCAGCTGTGCCACACCCCGGTCATTGCTGCCTCTGTCATCGACTCAGACGACAAGTGGCTCTGCTCAGAGTGTGAGCTTGCCTCTATGACAAAGGTACAACATTCTTTTGAGCATTAAAAGCATAACATGTGTCTCACAATTTGTTTTTGATACACATATTCACATTAGAAATGTCTGTTTAGTGTGACTCATTGATTGCTTCATTTTAATATGAAAACAAATTGGAAACTAGATTACTAGTTTACTGCAGGATAAATCATAGAGTGAATGCTGTAAATTACTGTCATGTTTATATTCCGGTTAATAAGCATATTTTAATGTTTTACAGAAGGGGGGTTCACACAGGAGGGGAGTGTCTTCAAAAGGCTATATGCAGATTGAGCGAAAGCAACAGCAGCACTTGGGGCTACACCTGTCTTTCCCCTATGCTCTGGAAGATCTGGTGTGGGACGAGGAGCACAAAACAAATGACCAGCAGTGCTACTGCTACTGTGGAGGCCCAGGAGAGTGAGTGAAACATTTTTAAAAGGGGCTTTATAGTGGTTGTATGTTCCATGAAGGGTTGTTTATTTTAATAAGTGGTGTTCATTGCAGTCAGAGCTCTGTGCTGTCGTCGTGGCTCCTGAATCTCAGCTCAGTAACCATGGTCCAGAAGTGTCATCTGGAATAACAATCACTCAATTAGGCATTTTATATTTTTATATAGCACAAGTCATACATGAAATAATGAAGTTGAAAATATGAAAATTGACCACAATAAAATGCAAAAACCATTTGGTTATACTTTAAAATTCTGTGTTATTTCATTATTTGCACTTGAGATGAGGCATTCATAGAATGCAGGATTGAAAGAATATAAAGACCATCATCTATTAGGGTTAATTGACAAAGTTTATTAAAGTCATTGTGAAATATGTGTTTGTAACACATTTTTTCCTGTTGGCCTGTCCTTTTGTGGCTCTTGGTGATTGCTCCTGTTCAGAAGGTAAAGTGTAGAATGAATGTAGGGCAAAGGTTAGTGGGTCATGGAGATGTAACACCCTTCACTAAATTTGGTCCATTGATAGTTAAAGCCTTGAAGTTAATCTCACTAATTGGCCTACATGAGGCATGATAACACAACATAAGAGCAAGACGGTGGTAAAAATTCAATAGAATACAAAAAGAATAAGCAACAGATATTGAATAAACCCCCCCAAAAAACAGGAGCTTTATATAATTGATATTCTGTGCAGTAAATAACAAAATGACTCATGTTAATGTAAAGTGACATGGTACCCTGACTAGCATCCAGTTATGTATACAGCAGGGGTATGATATGAACATAGGATAATAATATAATATCATATAAGGAATTAATATACTACTGTTTGTCATATAGTAATGTCACTGTGTAGCATTAGAGTATGAACTGAAACTCTATTGTGGATGTAAAAAGAAAAACTCCAAAGTACCAGTGGTAGTGATAGTAATAGTAATAATAGTACAGCTTAATATTCATTATTTAACAGAAGAAATGATAAAAAATGTTCACATTTAATCTGTCAGCAACATTGTACCATATCATTTTCTTTGATTCGTTGATGGTAGTGGTGTTTTCTTTCTGTAGTCAAAAGTTACTTATATTCCTCATGCAGCTGTATTAACATCCATTGTTCAGCCATGGAAAGACATCAGGGGTTGGAAAGGGTAGAGACTGTAAAAATTAAAACAAATGAAAGCCAGGCCAATTAAAGTAAGCACAGCTGGCTTAGCTGCTTTTATTAAACACCCCCTCCAGACCTCAGAATCTCTGCAAACAAACATGTTCATGTTTACTAACACTTTTTTAACATAACATTACTTGGTATAACTTACTACCTACTCTGCTGTTGTCTCTTTCCTTGTAGCTGGTACCTGAAGATGCTGCAGTGTGACAGGTGTCAGCAGTGGTTTCATGAGGCCTGTCTTCATTGCTTAAAGATGCCTATGCTGTATGGAGACAGGTAAAAATGCAGATATGTATGTCATAACATCATGAATTTGTGCCGGTGAAAAAGACCTCTGATTGGCCCGATCAGGTCAAGCACTGGTTGGGATTCGTTTATTGAATTAAAATTAACAGTGGCAAAATTACAATATTGCCAAATAGCACTCATTTTAAAACTGAGTAACTTTAAGAATATTAAAAAAAAGTTTACTTTTTAAATAAACACTTTGAGCAACATTTATTTTTCTTGTATCCAATCCTACCTATTGAGTGGAGGGAAAGATCCATGGGTGTGCTTTACCTCTGTGTGGGTTTTTTAAATTTTTAGGTAACACTGTCTTGTGCAACACACCCTATATTCATAAGCCATATGATATGCTGTTAAGACCAAAACTGATCATGTTTTTTGTGCATGTGTTTTTTTTTAATTTTATTTTATTAGGTTCTATCTGTTTGTTTGTTCTGTTTGCAACTGTGGACCAGAGTACCTCACCCGTCTGCCTCTCACATGGTGAGTGAATCTTAAAACTTTACTTTGAAAGCAACACATTTTGTTGTGAAATCCAGAAGCATGTGATACCCCCCTCTTCACAAATTAGTGTTTATTTTAATTGCAATGTCCTACTTACACCAAATACCAGAGACTCAAAAATAAGCTTCAGTCTGACATGTGCTTTGTTTTTCTTTTGACCAGCAGCAGCTCCACTTATGAGTTCTTGAAATTCCTGCATCCTTTTGCATCTTCCTGTTTTCATCCATAGTGTTTTTTCCCCCTAAAATCAAATTTTTAAACCACTTTCTTGTTTCAGGGATGATGTCACACACCTGAGCCTGTACAACCTGAGTGTGATCCACAAGAAGAAGTACTTTGACTCTGAGATGGAGCTGATGGCATACATCAATGAAAACTGGGAGCTGCTGCAGCTGGGGGAGGTCATTACTCTACAAATTCATGTTTGATTTCTCAATGACTTTTTTAAAAGCTCTAAGCAACATTTCTTTTGAGCTTTCCACTGAACATTCAGACACATTATATTTATATAGCTTTAGATTTGCAGACACATTACAGTGTTCACGTTTTAGATCTGGTTCTCATTAAGTTTCCAGCATAAAGAATTAATCCCAAGTGGTGCTGGGACAATTGAGCCACACTGGTAGCTTCTTGTTGTAATTATTTTAAAATTATCTGTGAATTCTAGTTCTGAAACCATATGTAGTTAACTTTCTGAATGCTCTCCCCCTTCTCCCTTTTCACCCTGTTTTTCCTGTTTGGTTGCCTCCCCTCCTCTGTCTGTAGCTCACCAACACTCCAAGATCAGAGCGATATGAAAGTGTTCTGGAGGCATTAAACAACAATAACAGCATGTAAGTTATTCCTTCACTAGTTAGTGGTAACCCCTATCTCTGTGACCTTCTCATCCTTACACTGCTCTCTTTTAGGTTCATGTCAGGAAAGGAAGTGAAGAAAAAGAAGCACTTGTTCGGGCTGAGAATCCGTTTCCCTCCTGCCCCTCCCAACTCGGAGCCGACCAGCAGAGTGATGGAGAGGGCTTCACATGAGATCACCATCAAGGGATGCAAGTCCAACAAAGCCCTAGCTGGCATGCGGTAGGAAGACATTTTGATGTTAATCTAATTTAAAAAATGAATGGATGACCATATATTCCTTAGCAGTCTTCTATACAGTGTAAAAAAAGTGATGTTTTCCACTGACTGCATGACAGTCATTGTGTTATCAATACACATCTGTCCTTGGTTGTGATTCTTTTGAAATCCTGTTATTGTTGCTCTAGGACCTGCAGTACTTTAACCAACGGCACAGAGAAGAAGAAAAAGAAGCAAGGAGAGCGTCCTCCATCTAAATCACAATGCTCCACTGCACTCTTATCCCAGGTGGGTGTTTATGCATTTCTTTGTGTCTTACTGGGCATAAGCCTGATATGCACATCATTGTTAAAGGGATACTTCAACATTTTGGCAAATTCGCACATTGCCATAATCCCTGTAGTCTTAGTAGTAGGTTCGTTACCTTCAGTTGTCGGTGCAAGCTATTTTTAGATCAGTGCTGCTGAGTTCGGACCTGCTGTGCCAACTCAATGTAAGCAGACGGTATTCCGGCTTTCCCTCATCAAACTCATCAAAAACACAATCCAACAACTCCAAAACGCTCTCGTGGCCAAGTTGTGACCTGCACATTCACCACGCTATGAAATAATCATGGAACATTATGAGACGGAGATGTTTTAAAGCTAAATGCAAAGCCAGAACTACACTCAAGACATGGCTGCTGCACTGTCACTCCGCCCAGTGGTTTACTCAAGAAATATTTCCGAGTATTTGCTTCATGTGTCGTAATGTTACATAATTTTACATGATATTTCATAGCGTGGTGAATGTGCAGGTCACAACTTGGCCATGAGAGCGTTTTGGAGTTGTTGGATTGTGTTTTTGATGAGTTTGATGAGGGAAAGCCAGAATACCATCTGCTTACATTGAGTTGGCACAGCAGCTCCGAAGCGCTCCGAACTCGGCAGCGTCGATCTAGAAACAGCTTGCACCGACAACTGAAGGTAGCGAACCTATTACTAAGACTATAGGAATTATGGCAATGGATGAATTTGCCAAAATGTTGAAGTATCCCTTTAAGAGCCAACGCACTTTCTTTTGCTGGGGATATTGATACCTTAAATCAAAGGGGTATTAAAGAGAAGTTTTTAAAAGTTTATCCTTTTTTTCTTTCATAGGAAATGAGAAAACCTTTGCCAATGGTGGCCAACACGTTGGATCACATAAGCTCTGTCAAGTAAGTGAACAACTGTGGTGTACAAGATTACAGTTATCACTATTCCACTCTGTAAAGGTAAAACAATTGCACTGCCAGATGAAACCAACCTTCATTTTTTAATGAATGATGAGAGAAGTAAACATTAAAATTTCACTGATGGCTCATTGAATTAGCTGATCATTTTCAGCGCCTTTTTCTGCTTCATCCCTCTCTTTCACATTTAACCCACCCCAAATAACCAGGAGTGAGAGGTCCCTGCTGTCCTCAGATGTGGAATCTATAGGAGCCCTTAGCACCACAGAAACTACCTCAACAAGCCTTTCAAGACAGTCTAGGTATGTTTGTTTTGTAACCACACGTATTCATTTCTCACATCAGTAATTCTGTTGATGGTGGTGATTCTTTTTTGTATGTCTGGTCATTCACAACAGTTTTCACAATGATTTGTAAGGACCTGTTGGGTCAGTAGCTGATGTTTGAACTCTTGTCTTTTCCTCTTGCATTGTCATGAGGTTAAAACTTGTCTTCTGTATACTTCTGTTGACTGATTTGCTTCCATAACAAATTGATGCATTTGTACTTTTTGCCTGTATAATGTTTTTCTAATTTAACAGTGAGCTATTTGATTTTTCCTTTAAAGCCTCTGTAGCTCCAGCAAGACGCGCACTACAGCCAGCACTATTCCTGTTTCAGCTCCACCCTTAAAAAGGAAACGCGGACGACCACGACGGGCCCTGCAGCCTCCCAATCCAGAGATCCCCCCTCCTGCCCCTGCAGACCCAGACCCATCAACTACAGAGGTGCTGAGCCCACTCCCAGGGCTTCACTCTACAGACATAGTTCATGGCATGGACCCCAACAGCCAGCTCTCCCACCTTAAGAGCTCCATCAGCAGCTATTTTGGAGCAGCAGGGCGGCTTGCTTGTGGGGAGAAGTACAAAGTCCTGGCACGAAGGGTCACCCTTGATGGCAAGGTGCAGTACCTGGTAGAGTGGGAAGGAGTCACTGCTTCCTAGACTGGTCAACATCACATCCTACTTGTGGCTGAAGGAGGTTTACGGTTGTGCTGAAGACATTACACAGCATACATTGAGAGCATTAGCTGATATGCCTGTGTTTAGTTTAGACAGGCGCTACTTCAGCCTGATACTCTCACTGTAAAGCCTGTGAAGTCGGGCATACTCTGTGCGATTTCAAGCTGACTCTCTAACAGTCATGTTATAAAGTCTGTGACTGAATCCCTTACAATGCATGACAACTGTTCATGATTTATGTGCCCACATTATAGTCAGATGGTCATGCACCACCTGAGAGCTCACTGTCCGAGTGAAGTCAGGACAGACTGTGACAGAAATCTGTGGAGTTTCCTTTAAAAAAGTCTGACCTAGCCTACTGAGGTTGAAGCCTTATTGAGTCATATCCTCTTGCACCCTCTCTCTGTCTCTCTCTTTCTCTCTGTCTCTTTATTACACACACAAGCAGCATCCCCCATCTGTGTTAGCTGGAGGTCCACAGGTAGGCATATTTCCCACCTGTGGACCACCAGTTGGATGAAGCCTCAAAAAAGCCATGAGGAAAAAGCCTCAAAGTTTAGGATTCTGCTTGGGGTGCTGCTCTCACTGTGGGAGTGTGTGGAGTCATACAACTAAAATATCAAACACGTCAGAAATCCATTTGACCAGTTGGGAGCAGCTGGTTGGATTGTAATCAGGTCATTGTTGGCCGTCTTATTCCCGAATATACTGCTTGACAACAGCAGTTCAACGAAGTCAGCACAACTTCAAAGCGAGTGGTGCTGACTCAAAATCTGTGTCTGAATCAGGTGAAATTCACACAGTATATGCTCGGCTTTAGGTCAGTGCAGTTCAAGTGACTATAACTTGTGTAAAAATGTCTTTTTCATTATGTTTAAAGATGGCATTCATTTATAAAGACCAGTCACTGTCATTATGTTGTATGTCAGTATTTCTGATTCTAACTCAGAATGTGCTTTGGTTGTTTGCAGAATCTCCTTTTTTTTTAAAGCAAATAATTGATCACTGCACTGCACCCAGAGGCTTTCAGTGACTTGTTCTTGTGCTTTATTTTAAATCCAGTGATGTGCTTTTTTTGTTTCCAGACTGTTTAAGAAACTGTTCTTCTGAAGAATGTAGTTGGTCAGGCATTAAATGTTTGAATGATGGAGGATAAGAGAAAAAGGGGCAATTTCAAATCATCCATTGAACAATTACATGTGTTTTGGTTTAATTTCATTTTCTTCATTATCTTCATTAGCAGATGTGTCCTTTAATGACTGCATCCCCTCCTCCTCCAATCCAAACCTCTTGTTGCCTTGGGCAGGTTAATCCATCAGTTTTTTGAAAAGTGTGCTCATTTGTGAGCAGTTCAGGAGGAACTAGAAACAAGATGTGCTGCTGCAAATGTTTGTTTTATATAGAATTGTACTACATTTATAATTACCCTTTTTCTCTTATCTACTTTCTCATATGCCTTTTTCTGCTCAACTAGGCAGATGTCCCCAACTTTCTTGTTTTTTTTTTTAAGAATTGCTTGCACATATCAGAAATCCTTCAGGCTGTCATCTCATTTTTAAACTAATGATTTGAGTGTTTCAGTTCAGGCATGATGGCAGTTTCATCAAAGATAAAGTTCTTTTTCAAATACTTTTTCGGTTTGGTCGTGATTCAGTAAAAATGTATGTTTTTGGGAAACATGTTTTTCCAAAAGCACTATTTCATTGTATACATGAAATGTTCAGAAGCCTAACCTCAAGAGAAAATGTCCCAACATTGTGGTTTGAAACAACATGATTGTTAGCCTTTGAATTCTTTAAGGACCTATTTAGTGTTACCGTTATCTGATAGAAATTCTTCAAATAAAGTGTTGATATTATGAATGTTATATACCCATTTTTTATACCATGTGTTAAGTTTTTTTATGGCTGCCTATGCAAGTAAATCAAGCAGGATCATACTTAGTCATAAGTTGACCACATGGGAGTTCCAGCATTTTTGTGACAATGGAGCTCAGTTTTTTTCTTTTTTGTATATGATAGATGGACAAACAGCAATTCATTTTTCTTTTACAGTCATGTAGTGTATACACTCAGGATACGCCCAAAAACTTCACTGTATCATAAATGCCAGACATGCAGCTTGACAGGAAGTTTTGTTTAAGTTATTCTCTCAGTGTTGTCAGTCAGTATTTTATGTAATATGCTGCATTTTTTCATATTGCTTTGCCCATATGTATGCATGCTTTTTTTCTATGAGCAAAATTGTAGTTTATTTTTATCGCTACACTTGCTTGTTCAAACTGAGTCAGAAAAGGACCACTGGAAAACTAATATGCTGTATGTAACTACCAAGAGGTAAATGTTCAGTTTGTACGGCTCTCTTGTTATGGGTTGTTTCTCATTCTGTTCAAAAAGACAGACTTTTTTGACATTGATACCTCTTCTTTGTATGGATATAGCTTCTCTTTTCTGTTCAGCCAGGGTCAGCCTACATGCTGTTACCACTGGCTTTCAGCAGGCTTCTGTAGCCAAAGAACATACATTTAACGTCTGCTTTGTCTCTTTAAGATTCTTATTACGTTTATATATATATCATGATATAGGTTGACGTGTTACTTCTGAACCTGTTTAGTTAAAAGATGAATAAACCCCCATATTTTGAACTGCTCTTGCTTTTATTTACCTTAAGACTAATAAAAGTTTATCAGTTTATGACATTGCAACCGTTGAAATTTTGACAGCTCCAGTGTTCGCGCCACTGTTCGCGGCTACTGTAATTGACGGCCATATTTACTAACCAGTTACCAGCAGCTTCGTCGTAACCAATCAGATAACGTGTTATTGGAAAGTGGGCGGGACTGAAAAATACAAACCGTTTGGCTGCCCTCACTTTACTACAGCTACTCTGGTTAATCTGAAAAGTGTTCGACTGGGAGTACCAAATACACTTTGTAAGCATTTGATGTAACCGGACGACAGAATGTGCAATTTAAAACGTACATATTGTCTCTTAGGTTATTGAAATTTCTCAAAAGTCAAGTATCTCAACGTGTACAAGTTAGCCACCTGTTTGAGCAACGAGCATCTTTGTTTACCTTTAGCGAGAGTAGCTATGCAAGCTAGTTTGCTAGTACGAAGATTGTATAAAAGTTAGAGGTATACCGACCATTATTTTGTCGATGCTTTCTCTTTTTAAATATTTACAGAAGCTGGAAACATGGTTCGGATCATTTAAAGCGTACAAGTTAGTAGACAAACTTACATCAACATGAATTGAATTTTGTGTAATGTTGGATTAGAAAAACTGAAGATGTGGCCTGTTTAAGAAGTCTGCTTACATCAACGGAGCTCAGTTTGAGACAGACACTAAGGTAAGCTAACCATGTGACATGCAGTCAGCCTGTACCAGCTGTAAATGGCTACAACATCACCTGTTAAATAGATATGGTTGAGTAAACCCCTCATCCCTCTGTACATCTTTAACAGTCGTTCACAGCCAGATGAGCCTCCACTTCAGTCGGACTGTGTTGGTCAGGACAGACCTCTCAGTGGGACACATGAGAGATCTGCTGTTGCTGAAAGTTCAAGCCCATCCTCCTGCAACTTGAGGGTAGGAAACAAGTTCTGTGTTTTATGAAGTAATAGCTGTTAGAGACAGCCAGTAAGATAAACTGTACATAAGGGGTTCCCAAACCTTGCCATGCCAAAAACATCATACAGTAAAATTTAAGAAGTTCTTCAAGAATAGATGACCATGTTTCAAATTTTAATAACCGATATTTATTTTCTATTAACATGACGGGACATGTTATTGAATTTATGCTGTTTCCAAACTATTTTCAGTCAATACTGATACAGAAAACTTTTTTTATTGTATTGAACAACAAGACTCTCTTACACGAGATTTGATGTGTTACTAAAAGTAATCCAAATTAGGGGTCGACCAATATTGGTCGATCAATGTTGGGTTTTCAGGGCCAATACTGATTATTAGTCATTCTTGAAACCGAAAAACCAATATTTGGAGCCAATATACATTTATTAAAATGTAGTTAAGGTGGCAAAAGCAAACTTGCATAATAAAAAAAGGAAAGTAGACAATTTAACCCTAACGCGATCAACTTGAGAAACTGAACAAAGCAACACATTAGGAGCAGAAAACTGGAAGTTATGCCATATGCTCACTGTGTAAGTGGTACCCAGGCTTAAGTGTTGATTGGCAAGTACTTATGGTGACATCTAGCTGATCCGATTGTGTTGTATACAGGACGATTGTGAGACTGTGGAGAGTGAAAACAAAGCCAGGAGGGAAGACACACTTTTCAGTGGAACCAAAGTAGTGCAGCTTTTGAAAATCAATTTTATCCATTATTGGTAAAAGAAATTGTTTGTAGATACTGATAATCAGCCTGATACCAAGTATCAGTCTTAATAATCGGTCGACCTCTACTCCAAATTAAAATGTAGATTTGCTTGCATGTTGGACACTTCATGGTAGACACTCGAATTAGCTGTTTTTTGGACCTAAACCTTAAGTCCATAACACAAAAGTTGAGATGCACGATGATATTGACAGGTATTAGTTTATAAAGTGAATTATCAATAGGGTTTGGTATTATTTGGGTTCTTTCCAATACCAGTGCTAAATTGATACTTTTTAAACAGTGCTGATGCCCAAACCATGCCTCAATCAATACTTTTGAGAAAAAAGGCGTGTGTTAAAAGTCAGTGGGTGAACAGAAGCTGCCTTTGTATGTTAAATGTTTGGAAGAAGTATCTAAAAAGATGCCAATACAGCATACAGCCTAAGTAAATGAAACAGCTGTCACTGTGTTAAATAATTCATATATTGTGTTGCAAACTATAAAGTAAATGTGTAAGTGTGATTGTGTCCTCAACAGAAACAAACATGCAAAGTATATCAGATGTGTTAGCACCAGTACCATGCTGGTACCAGGATTCAATGTTCATGTCTAATTATCTGTATTGGCAGATAGGAACATTTCTGCCAGTAATTACAACTGATATTTCCTCTATATAATATAATCTGACTACATCAGCTGTAAATACAGGTTTTAGGCTGGGGAAACAGACCTTCCGCTGAAGTCTTTTTTAATTTGTCATCATTCCTTACGCTTCAAAGTGTATTTTAAGGACTGAAATGCAACCTCCTGAGGAGTCAGGACCCCCACCTTAAAATGTTGGTCACCGTCACTTTCAATTTTTCTTTCTATTTCTCTTATGTTTTCTACAGTTATTTATTTATGTTTTAAATTAATTCTTCTTTCATCTCTGACAAACATTGGGTGGTGGATTCATCCATTTTTATTTTCCCCTCTCAAATTACCACCGTTGGACGTCAAGTTAAAACAATTGTATTTCCTCTGGTTTATTTAATTGTAAGCAATGAAGAGGTGATAGAAATGCAGTTAGTTTAAAAGGATGCTGAAGTGTTTTCTGTTAGAGAAAGTAGGCATAGTTGTAGACATTGAATATTTTCACCCCATATATACTTTAGTTAACTCCTCATATTGAATTGATTTAAATGCCTGCAGTTTAACAGGTATAAGCATAAGTATAACCAGAGAGTTTCAACATAAATGTTACTACACCTGAAGGTAAGATATACTGTTGGCAGATATTAATGCCTGATATTTTATAGCATTCCAGTACCTGAGTGTCATCAAATGACATCATGTACCAAAGGGTACATGGCAGAATACACTTCTATCATAGCCTTCTTACACCTGTGTCCTCAGTCAGAGCCGACTGTGCAAAGATGGAGTCTTTTGCTGCTCGCAAGAAGCCGGGCTATCTGCGCCAAGAGAATGCCTGTCTGAGCTTACAGGATGAGCAGCTCATCAGTGACCTCGATGCTGTGCAGAATGAATTGGCCTCCTTCAAGTCACAGGTATTTTAATCAGTCTCTCAGGTAAATTTTAAAGCTGCTTAATTGTTTTAACACTTCGACCAGTGCTTCATCTATGCAGGCTGCAAATGAGTACAGTGCAAAATCTGTGTTCTATGTTTAGAGTTTTATTGATGGTGGAAAATGAAAAAGAAATCCCCTAAAATGTCAAGCTACAAAAGGGAGTAATAATAAAAAGCTGTTATATAAGCAGAAAACTTAATGTGACACAGAACATTTTTGTGTTTTTCTGTCTTAAGGCCGGTCTCAGAGGCTCCAGGGTTCAAAACAGCATTGCAGTCATGAGCGAGCAGATTCATCAACTTCAAACAGAGCTGGAGGCTCAAGCCAAAGATCTAAAGTAACCGCATGACGTCAACTTTTCCCTTTGCTTTGATACCTCTATCTATGTCATTGTTGTGTGGTAATGGCATGCATATTTTGACACAGCTTAGTAAATTAGGATGAATAGTACATCATGTGCTGAAGTAGAATTGTCTATAGACATTCACTATTGTCCTTAATGAGAAAGGCTTGGACAACTTCTTTAATGATTTGCCTTTTTCCTTGGACTTCAACACCCTGATAACCCTAGTGTGTCCTTGTCTGTGTTTTCCAGGGCAGCAGAGCTGAGGGCTGAGTGTTACCAGGAAGCAGCAGCTCACAGCGACATTGTTGTGGCAAATCTCACGGAGGAGCTGGGTACACTCAGAGAAGAGCAAGACAATATGACAGCACTATGCAAACGGTGATGCATCTATTTTGGCTTTGACAAAGCACACAGTTTCAATCCATCTGTCAAATGCAGACAAACCAGATCTGCTTGTATTTTGGGTTATAGCATAAACACCATTCCATTTTTTGATTAAACTAAATTCAGTGTTGGATTTGAAGTTGAAGTAAAAAAAAAAAAAGACATTTATTAAGCGCCCAGTTGAACATCATAACATGATTGAGTTATTATTTTAGCTCTTCTGTTGAACCTTATCACTTACAGAGCTGAGCAACAAAGGAACCAAGCACTTCAGAATGCTGAGAAACTCAAAGAAGCATTCAAAGGATATAAGGACACCACCACCATTAAACTTAAGATGGTACATTTTATGGTTTTATCATTGAAGTATATTTTTTAATTTTGATATTTACTTGCATATCAAAGCCAAAATGTGTTTTATTTATGTCTTAAAGGTGACGGAGAGTGAGCACAAACTAAAAGAGAGTCTTATGGAGTGTGACAGAGAAAAAAATGAGCTTGAAGTGAAGTGTAATCTGCTGGAGAGAGAAATCACTGAAAAGAACCAAACTCTTAGGTAGACACCTCAGATTTATTGCCTTTTTGAATTTGAATTTATTAATGGATAGCCCCTGGAAATGCAGCATCTACTTTTGCTTCAATATGCAGTTTTGGTATTTTTTGAATGAAGAAACTAAGACTTCTGAGAAGATTCAGAAGAGGTGGTTTTAATTTGCTGGTTAAAACATCTTATTCATCTTGTGCCTCTGTCCTAGCCGACTGAAGGAGGAAGTGACACAGGCTGAGTCTGTGGGGTCTGGCCTCCAGGCACAGCTGGAGGAGGCTGGACAAAAGGCCTTACAACTGGAGAGGAGGCTTAAGGAGAAGGGCGAAGATTGCAGGGAGCTTGTCTCTCTGAAGAAAGAGCTGGAAGAGCTGCAGACACTGACCCGACGCCAGGAGCAGAGTGTGGCCCAGAGTCACAGAGAGGCTCAGCAGAGCCAGGCAGAGCTGGCCAGCCTGGAGACAGTACTGACCCTGTTGCACCTCAAAGAGGTGAAGAATACATACACACAACAACACTGCAGTGTTTGTTTCTGTATCACATGATTTTTTTTAAGCATCCCACAATTTTTAACCTAAGGGATTGTTATATGAACAGTTTACTTGTTTTCCCAAAAACTGGGTTTTGTTCCACTGTGATTGCCCAAAACAGGTCGCTGTATTCTTCATGTTTGTGGAAGGTATGACTTATTTGCTGACGACACATGTTATGTAATTTTAGGCTGCTGTGGGGCCGCTTTGCATCAGGCCCTGCATGTTACCTCCAGTAGACTACACAGGAAGTGCACACCTGCTGAAGTTAAAACCAGGTAGTCTGGAAAATCCCAAGTACAAATCACAACATTCCATCTCATGTTATCTATTCATTTCATGCAAGCATGCCCTATTTTTTGATTGGACTTTCCTGTACATTACACAACTAAAGATTTTTTTTTTTTATCTCTGGTAGTTTCTTGTATTATTGACTTCTTTTCTTTCATTTTCTCAGAACAGAATAATATTCCATTCAAAACTTAATATGGTTGAAAGAGACTGAATTAACAAATATTTTCAGACTTGATGTGTGTATATGAGCCGTTTTCTGAAATACAAAAGAAAATTTACAGACTCCCATTTAAAATGTACTTTAAACCTAAAAAATGCTTTATGCAGCATGGTTACTCATGTATTACTTTTGGTTCTTTACTTGCTGCCTGTTCCTTGCAGGTGAAGGTTATCAGCAGCTGCTGCGGGTGCTGCAGTCGATGGAAGCAGAGCGCAACAAACAGAGCGGCCTGGTTGAGCGGCTTCAGGAGCGTCTGAGCAGAGCCCAGGAGGAGATCTCCAGCCTGCAGAGTTCCATGGCCCAGAGAGCCTCACACTACCAGAGCCTCCACACTGAGCTGCTGGACAAAGTCAGCCAAGCCACAGACACTGAGAAAGAGGTGATACTCTTATTCTCTGCACCCATATTCTCTTCCATCTAATGCACTGCAATCACATTTTTCCTCAGAGCTTTCACAGCTTATATAATTATTTTTTTTTCATTTCAGAGTTTCTCTATTGACATAAAAGGTGGATTATTTACTGTGCTTTTTAGTTGTTTATATTTTATGCAGAATGCATAATGTTTTGGGCATTAGAGTGTTTCTTAAACTTGTTTTTGATGTTTATGATCTGTGTCATCTCAGTTAAAAAGAAAAAGTGCTCGTGCTGCTGCATTAGAGAAACAGCTACAGGAGAAAACTTCAGCTTATAGTCAGGCTGCACTGACCAACACTGAACTGGAAAATCAGCTGCAGGTACCATACACGTCCACTCAGGTTGCCCTTTATATATCCCTCTTTTTTCTTTCTTTATTTTGTATTGACATTATGTTTTTTGTGAGTCATTTTTATTATTATATTGTGCTTTTACTGTTTTGTCAAAGCCTGTAAAGCACTTCGGTCAACTATGGTTGTTTGTTAATTGTGCTATATAAATAAACTTTGACTTGACTTGACATCACTACTACCTGCTTGCAACACTAAGAGAAGCCTCACAATTAGAATCTTTTTGATTTCATTTTTTTTCCTCATTACAGGAGAAAACCAGCACCCTTCAGCATTACCAGTCCCTGATGACCAAAAAGCAGCGAGAGTACCAGCAGTCTTTGGAGAAGTGTAAAAAATCTCACTCTCAACAGCTTAATGAGCAGCAACACAGGATAGAAATGGTAATCGATGGCTTTAAATTTTCTAGTTCACTTTCTCTTTATTAAATCTGCAGTTTAGTTCAGTAGATCCCACTTTAAAGTCAGTTTAATTGGATTCAAACAGCCTCTGTTACACAACTCAATCCAGGTTAAAACCTGTTCATCATAAAATCTGGTCTATGAGACTTAGTTTTAATACCAAAATTTAAATCTTAAAAGTAGAGTTCAACCTAAAAACCGGTGCAACCCATATACGAGTATAAGTTGCTGTCTGTTATGACCACAGGTGAAGCCACCATAATATCAGTGATACTGACACCTGTTTCAATTCCAGGGCACCAGAAATATTCATAGGTGACCAATATTGAGTAATACCTCGTTTTCACTCACCAATAATGTCCTACAAACTACAGCACACAAAGACATTGGTAAATATTTGTGCATTTCAAATAGTGCTCTCTCTCTCTCTCTTTGACTTATATCAGATTTAGGTTAACAGTATAACTGAAGGACTGTAGTTTTCAAAATCTCGTGTATTTCTTGATACTATGGAATATTTAGATTATGGAGTTTTTATTATTTTAAAATGGGATATCAATGAGTTCCCAAATTTCACAACTTTACATAACTTAAACAGCAAATCTGATCCACCCCCCCGTAACGAACAGTATTTCTCCTCCTGCAGTTGCAGTCGTCTGTGGAGGAGGCTCAGTCTCGGGTGTTGGAGATGGAGCAGGAGCTGAGCGCACTCCAGAGAGAGCGAGATGACACTCAGAAGGCAGCTCTCCTGCTGCAGAGCTCCCTGGACCAACTCACACAGGTTAAAACACTTGTTATAAGGTTATCTTTACTCCATAAAGAACTGAAAGCTTTTCAGGTACAATCTACACGTTCAAAAATGATGATTTAGTCTTTGAATATACAGACAGTTTTACATATTACATATTTGATGTATTTACAGCAGAAGCAGGTTGAAGAAAGACTCAATCAGGAGTTGCTGCAAAGTTTCCAACAGCAGGAAGCTCAGTCTGCCACTAAGGTTTGTAAAGGACATGATTTGCTCAGAGAAAAAGAAAACAAATGGATTACATTTAACTCTGCAAAAATGTAATGAGTTTGACAATAACCACAAATATTTGGTAAACATGACTTCAGTTTGCACATCAGGTGTGTGAACTGCAGTCGTCTCTGTCGGCGTGCAGAGAGGAGCTGAACACGTACCTGAAGCAGATGGAGGAAATGAGGAAGACCTTTGAGAGTGAGCTGCTGAAAAAGAACGAAAAGGTGCACTACAACATAGGCTGTGTTTCCACTAAGCAGTCTGGTTCAGTACAGAAGGCAATTACTTGCATTCCCACTGTCAGAAGAGTTGGGAAAGAAGCCAAACTAATGCATCTGTATCATTCTACTTTTTAGACACCATTCTGTCACAGTACAAAGCGTACTTATTTGACCCTACAGAGTGGATCATGTCTCATTGCAGTTAACTGGTTATATCAGTCATTAACTCCAGTTTAACAGGGGTATTAATGGACAAACACAGAATGTGCCATGTTTAAATAAGCCATTGGTTTTTAGAGAATAATTCCAAGAAGAAATAACACAAAATGCTGGATTTCCTCAGTTGTTTTCTTTTTACGGTGTTGCACTCTTCATTGCAAATGACTATCAGCGGGCTCTACTGTGTCAAGTTGCTATTATATCATGCTATTACACAGCTGATGTGGCTACCACCTTCCGTTTTACACCCTTGTCGACCATGAAAAGGTTCTGTTGGATGTGAAAACGCAAGGAAAATACGATACCAGACTGCACTGAATCAAACTGGACCACTTGGTGGAAATAGATAGATAGATACAGTAGATAGATAGATAGATACTTCATTGACTTTGAAGGAAATTCAGTATGCATCAGTACAGTGAGACGGTCCTCAACCTTTGAGGCTCTCTCAGCAGAAAACTGAAGCACTTCTATCTTTTGTGCTCTGCCCAGCTTTTAGACTTATCTTCCTTGTTGTTCACTCATTCAGGTGTCCTTGCTGCAGGAGAAGCTCCACAGTGCAACTCTGCTGTGTCAGAGCTCCAGTGAACAGATTGTGCAGCTGCAGCTTTCCCTGCAGCAGCAGCAGAGCATGCTGACTGAGAGCACGTCTCACATCTCTGAACTGGAGAAGAGTCAGAGCCAGCTGCAAACGCAGGTAGGAGAGTTTCTACTCATCTGAAAAGGACACAAAACAACAGAGGATTTTTCTATTTTTTCTTTGAGATTAAATCATCTGTTGTTTGTATTTCTGTTCTACAGTACAGGCCAGCAAAGCATGGGATTTATTGTGATTTTAAAAACGAGTGCACTTATTATGGACCTTAATTGATAACAATTACTGTATTAATGCTTACAGCCCTAGTTCTAAGACATTTTTATAAGCTTCAGATAGTTTTATCTCTCACAAAGATGCACTTAAGGTTAAATAAGTTTTATGTAGCAAAAGAAACTCTTCTGAAATGTTTCTGCTGTATTCTGAAATGAATTATGTTTAAAGCTGTGATGAATCATATTTATAGCCCTTAAAATTTAACCTTAGTGGTAGATGTTCAGCATCTTTATTGAAGGTTTAATTTGCATCACCAAATAGTAGTGCATACAGAGCAGAAGAAAAACAAACATGCGGCTGTACTTCTGCTGACAGATATGCAAACCTACTGCCTCACACTGCACATGTCATAAACATATGCTGAATCTGCATCAGTGCTTCTTGTTTGAGCATGTGATTTTATTTACAGACCAGCACATGTAATCTGGTTGTACTTTCCGCCTTTTACAAACAACTCATTAACATCATTCAGTGAGAAGAGCTGAATCCAATCACGTTCAGCTTCTTTTTTCATGAAGTTCTGATCAAAACAGATCACAGGAGATCATTTAATCTATGGCAAAGATTATCATCAAATTGCTGACTTTTATTGGCATTATGAATATGAGATCAGAGGGCTGTACTATAAGTGAAATTAATCACTTGACTTGATCAGAAATTTAACCGTTATGAGGAAACAAGGCAATTTTCAGAGTTTCAAAAGAGAGGTTCTTTCAAATTTTCTTTTCCAGGCAACTTCCACCGTAATAATATTTGTTTTAAATTGCTAGTATACACTGAAGAAAATGTGTTGAAATCAGTACTTTTCCCTTCTAATTTTCTCCTGTTTGCTAAAATTATAACACTTTAAATTTAAAATAAAAAAACGTTAAAATTCCAAAGAAGTTGGGTTTCTGTGTAAAATGTGAATAAACCCAATGCAATGATTTGCAAATCTAATTTAGCCATATTATATTCACAATAGATTATAAACAAAATCAGATGTTAAAACTGAGACTTTTTACCATTTCATGAATAATATCGGCTCATTTTAAATTTGCAAAAACACATCTCAAAAAAAGTAGTAACAGGGCAACAAAAGGCTGGAAAAGTAAGAGGAAAAGAGCCAGAGAAGCATTTTGCATCTCATGAGGTTACTTGCCAACATGTCAGTGACATGATAGGGTATAAAAGGAGCATTTTAGAGAGGCAGAGTCTCTCAAAATAAAGATGAGTTGAGTTACACTAATTTCCAATAACTGTATCTAAAAACTGTGGAACAATTGCAGAAGAATGTTCCTCAATGTAAAATAGAGATCACAGAATATCCCACCATCTACCATGCATAACATCATCAAAAAAATCAGGGAATCTGGAGAAATCTCTTTGCACAAGTAACAAGGCTAAAGGACAATATTGAATGACTCAAGCAGCACTGCATTAAAAACGGGCCTGAATTTGCACTACAGATCGCTGCATGAACTCAGTAACACTTCAAGAAATCATTCTATCAACATAATTCACCGTGCCATCCACAAATGCAAGTTAAAGCTGACTCATGCAAAGAAGAAGCCACATCTGAACACAGTGTAACTGCCATCTCCTCTAGGTCAAAGCACATTTAAAGAAGGCTGAGGCAAAATGGAAAACTGTTCTGTGGTAAGATTAATTAATATTTGAAATTATGTTTGGAAACCACAGACAACATGTCCTGCAGACTAAAGAGGAGTGGGATCATCCAGCTTGTTATCAGCGTACAGGTCCAAAGCCTGCATCTCTGATAGTATGGGTGCTGGGAAATAAAATTGCCTTATTTCTAGGGCTGGGCAATGAATCAAAAATTTGATTAAATGGCTGCAAGCTGCAATTTTCAAATCATGGAAGGTGCAGTGTTTTTTTATGCTGAAGTTTGTTTCAAAATACCAGTTTACATCTTTTTTTTTGCAGCATATCATGCAATCATCCACAGGCAGTCTTTTATAATAGTCTACAAAAATCCTATTTTTTTGTACATTTTCTTACTAGATAAGAGAATGACATAAAAATTTTAACTCACTTCAATACATCAATTCCTATCCAGTTTGCAATACAAGTCAAAATCATCACAATTAGATATTTTTCAATTTTTTTCCGCTGTAGTTTTATCTAATATTGTGTTGGTTATAGTATAGAATGATTTATTGCTTGTTTGTTGATATGTAAGGAACTTAAGAAATAATCACATATCAAATGGCAATTGCAATACGGTGGAAAAAATCGATTATTTTGCCAAATCGTTCAGCCCTACTTATTGCCTGCAGCAATGTTTTATGGTAGCTTTCTTTTATACTGAATTGCCTCTCATTAGACCAGCCTGGATATATGAAACAATGCCTGATTGGTTCAGAAAAAACCTTAACTCACTGAATCTTCATTTGATGTCAGTTTGTTCAGAGCTGTACAACAGCCCTTTTTGATACTTGTTATCTCTAAATTGAGTCCAAGGCATTGTTAAACCAGGTGAGGCACAAAAAACCTGGGTATGCTGACCTTGCTTTTTATTACTCCCCTCATATCTATGCTACAAAAAAAATAAATAAAAAATAAAGATGGTGTTATGCCTGTCCTCAGGTCTCAAGTCTGGAACATCAGCTGGAACGAGCTCGATGTGTTCTGCAGGATGAGACAAGGATCAGAGAGCAAGAGGTTCAGGAGAGAGACAAAGACCTGCAGGAGACAAAGGAAGAGAACAAACAGCTCTCTGAATCTGTAAGGTAAGTATACCTAAAGACAGAAACGTACACATCAGGAGCATGTGTATAATAATGGAGTTAAAATCTTGTGTGATTTTCTGATACTTTAAATCAATTAGGACTTTTGTTAAATTAAAGAGTCATTGAAAATATACAATTTAGTGCCAAATACTTAAAATTAGTTTTGGAAAATGTTATCTAACATGGCCATTCATTGCTACAGCTATTTAAAGTAGTCTGTATGGGGCTTTTGTTTGTGAGTATTTTCTAACAGAACTTTCCTGCAAGTGTTTTTTTTTTCTTCTTGACCTGCAGCAAAAGTGATCAGACAGAACAGAAAGTTGGAAAGTCTCATGATAGCACCACATCCAATATGTCTCTAGGCCTAAAGAAGCCCCACTTCTCCCGCCCATTTCATCCATGAACACGTCTATATAAATGTGGGACTTTCTTTGACATAGTGAGATAGAAGCTTGTTGTCTTCAGAGTGATTTCATTCTGCAGAGTTACTCATTAGATCAGGACATTTTAAAGCTCTGCAGCTGAAACATGTTGCTTATTTAATTGTGCCATAGAAAGGCACGTTTATGTAGCACAGTTTAGTGACTACAGCAGGTCTGCAGGGATTTCTTTTTTGAATCCACAATGGGGGCTGTGCTCACGTTAAGGTGAGGAGACAGACATGTTAAATGCTCTTTCTTAAATGCTTAATGTTTTTTGCTTTTTCTGCAGAATATTTCTTTTTATTGCTGAATGTTTTCAAAGATAAATTTCAATGAAGAGCTTGCACTTTGTACTGATAATAGCTTTTTTGTGTTCTGTGTGTCTTTAGTCATCTGACCACAGAGATGAAGGAGTGTCGAGGGGAGCTGGTGTCTAAGGAGTCAGAACTGAAGCGTCTGAGAAAGGATGTCGCTGTCAAGACATCTCATATCAACCGCATGGAGGAAACTCTGCAAAACATATCTGCTCAGCTGGAGAGAAAGACTGACATTGGTATGTTACAACTTTAACACTGTTGGGCATCTAAGTGTCTGCTATTCTACTTGTTCCTTATTCTAACTTATTATCCTAAATTCTGATCTGTTTTGTGTCCTCCTCCCAGTGGTGGATCTGGAGGAGAAGCTCCATCGCTGCGAGGCGGACAGGCTCAACAGCGTACGCCGTGTCCAGCTTCTGGAGAGACAGCTTCAGGATGTGCGGGGAGAGTTGACCGGCACTCTGGAGCAGCTGCAGGCGCTCAGAGATGTACTGCAGAGAACACAAACCACCGCAGACGAGCGGCAAGAGGAGGTGGAAAAATTGACTTTCCAGCTTAGGTGAGGATACGCTGTAAGAAATAAACGTCTGCTACAGGGACGAGAGTCATGCAAAGACCATGTGCAGATGTTCTGGTAGAAACAGGCTCATCTGTGTTTGAAATAATGTTCACATTTGTATGAACAGTCACACTTACAGAGTCACTGGCCCTGCTGTTGTTTCACTGTCCCGTTAAAGGTTCCCTTGTATATAATGCCACTTTTTAAATGATATTATGATGCTGTTTTTATGATATTGCTGTTTTCTGATGCAATAATGTGAACTTTTAATATATATATTTTAAATTATTTTCTTTATAATCTGTGGTGAAACTTATATAATGTATGATTTGTTTTCTTGTGATTGATTAACATGTGACCTGCTTTATGATATGATGTTTATTTATCCAAAACATTACACTGACACAGATTAAAACTGTGAAACAATGCGTGCAGATATTGTACATGAAGCACTCAACTTGACATATGAATGGTGAAATAATTTCCTTTTAAAAAGGCAAAAAGATGTGATGCTACATGTTGTTAATTTAATGAACGTGTCTTTCAGAGCACAGTGAGCTCAGTTATTAGTAGGAACATGCAGATGCTTGATACAGAAAACACCCTTTAGACAAAGAACACTTATTTTGCAATAAAAGAGCCAATCTACAGAACCCTTGTTCCACATTATAAGGCACTGAAATTTATCCTCAAGCCAAAGGTCATTGTAAAAATGCTCAAAAATAAATTCTTATACAAAGTACCTAAATAGTGATCCATGTATTTAGCAACAATCAGACACAGTAATTACTCACATTCTCCTGGTCCTGTTTCTTCTAGTCCTTTCATTACTGTGTTTTATAAACATTAATAAAGAAGGTGTATGATAAACTGGTAACTAAAGGGATATGTGTATGTGGCTTTGCAGTGAGACCCAGAGGGAGTTGGAGGAGAGAACACATGAGGTCTTAGACTTGGACAGTGCTCTAAAGGAAAGACAGGGGGAGCTCCAGCAACGAGCACAGCTGGTACAAACGCACACTTATTTTTCAATATATTTCATTGAAGATTCAGGAAACATTCTTGCTCCATTCTTTGTATATTTTGTGCTTTTATTATTTATCATTATATATCCTATTTCCTCACCCCTCTGGCCTTCCTGTTGTCCTCAGCTGGCCCAGCTGGAGGTGGCCATCAGAGATCACAGGCAGGAGATGGAGAGGAAGGTGGAGTCGGTGCAGCAGAGCCTGGAGGCCAGAGAGAGAGAGCTGAGAGATGCACAGAGGGAGCTCACCGACAGAAACATGAAGGTTGGGAGAGGTCACAGAATAAGAGAGATGAACTTGTGACAGAATGTTTACATCTGTCACTTTGAGTCCACATAGACTTGAGAGAAATTTTCAGAAAAGCAACTGAGGAAACAACCAGCAGCATTAAGTTCTACCATATTTTTGCAGTTACTGTTGCCCATTGTTTGGCTTATGATGATCTCTTCTAAAATAGGCTTCCTAAGATGTTTTCGGGCAAAAAAAGACAAAATTGATATCCAGACTTTGGTTCTTCCCTAAGTTTTGGGTTCATTTTCTTAACGTTGTGATTAAAGACTGTTATTTGACACTTTAGCAGTTGGTTTGAAAGAAGATAAATTTAGGGTTTCAAGTGTTCATAAAAATGCAATTAGTGTCCAGTCTAGTTAACTTAGAGTATCATTCTAAAGTCATATTAGCAGAAAATTCTAGTATTAGTAGTATTTGTAAGTTGTGAAACCTTTAGAGATGTTGAATTCATATACCTTCCCAACTGGATGTGTCCCTGTATAGATAATTTCTTGCTTGTGCTGATATGTGTTTGTGTATGTTGGTTAGGATTCCCAGCAGCTGCGTGCAAGCCAGCAGAAACTTCAAACTGCTCTTCAGGAGCTTGATGAAACTCAACAACACTGTGAGGCTTTGAGCAGAGAGCTGGATGCTTCAAAGCTGCAAAACAAAGAGAAGGTGAGGTCAAAGCATTCACTTATACACAAGTATAGAAAAATAAAGACGTTGAAATCTGACTGCTGTGCCTCTTAAAAATACCAGGCTAATGGTTGTTAAGTATTCAAATGTAACAAGAGAAAAAGAGGCTAAATACAAGAGTGATGAAGTGTTAGATTTAGATATGCTTATCTGCTAATTCCACTTACCTGCCCATGCCATGTTTGTGTGCAGAAGGACAGGCTGCGTAGCGTGGAGGAGGAGCTGGCTCTGAAGGAAGCTCGCTGGCTGCAGTTGGAGGCCAATCTGCAGAGCACCATTTCTTCTTTAGAGCAGGAATTGGAGCTGGAGAGGGAGCGGCATAGCAAAGAGGTAGTGTAGCTTCACTACCTCTTCTAATGCTTTAGAGCAGGCACCAGCTGTTTTGCATGACTTGGCTGAACCTTAGATTTACTTCATGGTGTGATGTAATATGATATGATACATAACGACACAACATGGTTCAGTAATTGACACTTGGTCTATTCTTACACTGTGATTCAGCAATAACTGATATATCCTTAGAAAATCTAACAGTGAGACATATCTGATTAATTGAAGAAATGCCTCCTATGCAGGATTCATTTATTTATTCACTGCACTTGGGTGCCAGTTTCAAGTCTTATCAGTTAACTTAACCCTTTATGTTCTACTTTGGCTATTTAACTTCTTACACAACATTCATTTCATAGTAGTCGCCTTGAGGTATCATGAAGTGGTGAAGCAATGGTTGATATTTGCTGAGAAATCTGCAAAAAGTGCCATTGTTAAATACAAATGTCTTTTATGGCACTAGACAGTTAATGACTCTATCACAATTCATGACGACATTGCATTGCTTAACAGGATTTTGTCCAATAGCTAGTTGGAAGACTGTAGTCCTATACGTTCACTTGAACCCTAACCCTTGTTCTGCGGTGTTCCTCCTCTTTCTGGTTGCTTTTAGTTTTTTTTTTTTCTGCAAGTATGTAACAAAGGTCTTGGTTTCTGGTTGCCCTAACCTGCCCATCTTGCCAGTCTTGTTCCCCTTTTACATCTGATTTCTTTTCCTCTTTTCTTCAAGGCATTACAGTGAGTTGCTTCTTTTATCTGCCTTCAGTTTCTCTTCTTAATTCTTCATCTCTTCCACAGATGATGAAATCTTGACTCTTGCCCATGTTTTTTGGTGATATTTAATTTATTTTCCTGCTTTAACCTTGGGATCCTTTACCTTTCAAACAACAAACTGGTCCCATTTGTCTGTTTCCCCTTCTAGTTGGAATCGGTGCAACAGACTCGAGGCCAGCTCCTCAAGGTCTCTGAGCAGATCTCCTCCACCATGCGCTCCTCCCAAGAACAGCTCACTACTCAACTCCAGCAGAGCCAAAACCACCTCGAACAAGCCAAGGCAGAGTGCGATAATACCAAAACCAAGCTGGATCAAACAAAGACCGAGCTGGATCATGCTCGCAGCCAAGTCATACACCTTCAAACGCAGAGGGACCAGGCTCAAACTGAGCTCCTGCAAAGTAAAACCCAGCTAGAGCAAACCAGAATCCTGTATGAGCAGACCAGAGGCCAGAACAGTCTCCTTTATTCCCAACTGGAGCAGCTCCGTGTGCAGTTTAATCAGGCCACTGTCCAGACAGTAGAGCTTCAGAGCCGACTCCAGGCGTCTGAAGAGAACATGGAAACCTGTCATGAGTCTCTGCTCATTAAGGTAAAGTCCTTAGGTGTGTTTTTTTGAAGATGCAAAAAATATTCATCATTCCTCATGTTACCATTTCAGTTCATCTCGTTACCTATACTAATAATGTTTTTTTCTCAAAACCTGTGTATCCTGTTACAGTTCCCCACACAGTTACAGCATGTTAACCTTTACATCTTGCCCCGTCCTGCCTCATTCAGCTTCTCTCTGTATGTTTCTGAAGTGTTGACATTGTTCATCTGCAATGTGATATACAGTATAAAGTCCCAAAATTTAGGAACCTCTTTGTTTTGTACTGTCAGTTTTGTTTAGAGGGGATCAATGCGAAGAGACTGTCAACTAGTTGATGGGATCTTTCTCTCAGATGGATAAAATCATACATAAGAAAAATTAAACGAACAATTAACTTGGCTAATAAATCTGGGTAATCACAGTAAAGTCTATATCTGTGCCCCCCCCCCCCCCCCTTTTTTGCAGCTAAAACAGCCTCTGCTTTTCTGTGAAGGCTTTCCACAAGATTTTGGAGTGGGTTTTTTGGGAATTTGTGCCCATTAATTCTGTAGAGCATTTATGAAATCAGGATAGGAAGACCTGATACGCAACCTCCGTTCCAGTTCATCCCAAAGGTGCTTGATGGGGTTGAGGTTAGGGCTATGTGCAGTCCAGTCAAGTTCTTCCACACTGAACTCATCAAACCATGTCTTTATAGTCTTTGCTTGTTGCACTTTGGCACAGTCATGTTGGAATAGAAAAGGGCCTTCCCCAAACTGTTGCCACAAAGTCTGAATCATCACCAAAATGTCTTGGTATGCTGAAGCATTAAGACTGCCCTTCACTGGAAATAAGGGGGCTACCCAAACCCTTAAAAACAGCCCTATGCAATTATCCCTCCTCCACAAAAACTTCACAGTTGGGCCAATGCTGTCAGGCAGGGAACATTCTCCCAGTATACACCACAGTCCAGTGTCAGTGTGCTTTACACCACTCTGTCTGATGCTTGTTATTGGGCTTGTTGACGTAAAGCCATGGAAACCAATTCCATGCAGCTCCCATCGCACCGGTTTGTGCTTACATTAATGCAAGTGGAAGTTCAGAACGTTTCAGCTTTGGAATCAGCAGACTTTAAAACCAAGAACTTATATATAAAATTTCATTACTAAGTCGCTTGAGAGTTTGCAAGCTCATTTCCACTGGCACAGGATAACTCTTGGGATATTCCAGGTCACAGAGGCTGCAGTGAGTGGATCCTTCGTTGGAAGTGTAAAAGAAGTTCACGGCATCTAAAGGAACCTTTGAAATTGGACAGGCTTTGACACACCACTGGGACATAATCTGTCTTCAAATTTGCCCTCTACAGGATGCGTCCCCTGACTATGTTGCTATTTTTCTTCCTGCAGGAGTCTGAGGTGACGCGTCTACAAGCCCGGGTCTCCAGTCTTGAGCGAGCTGCTGACCACCAGAATCTGTACAACCACTCTCTCTCTCTCCCTGCTGTGTACTCCTCTCAGGGCTCCTCCTCTGCACACTCCCCTCTGTCATCACCCACAAAGCTTCAAACAAACGCACCAGCTCCTGACCACAATCACTCAACTTGTCATCCCTCCCCAACACAACGAAGAACTTCCTCACCACCCCCTCCTCACTCACACCTTCAACCCACCTCAGCCCCTCGTTTATCAAACCAGACATGTGATTGGCTACAGAGCAGCAACACTGACTCCTCTCTGGATCTCCCTCTGAGTCTGAAGGCCAAACTGAGGGAGGCCCTGAGCAAGCAGCCATGGGAGTCCTCCTCCACTTCCTCCACTTCCTCTTTCTCCCAACATACATTGGATCACAGCTGGCAAGGCCTCAGCGCTGCAGAGGCCACAGCGACCTCTGATCTCTCTTTTAATCCTCTCACGTACATGTTGGACAAGACGGAGGACAGAAACGAGGAGCAGACAAGTGAGTCAAGGAGGGAGTCTGTGAGTACTTTGGTGCCAGAGGAGGAGGATCTGGACGGCAGGAGTACTCTGACGGGGATGCTGAGGTTTGTTAATCAGACGTTAGCGATGCAGGAGGATCCGTTTTCATGGAGTTCCATGAGGATTTCACCAAATAGAGGCAGACTAACACTACAGGTAAACAACTACACCACTGTCTCTTAAGTAGAATTCCATAGAAAACAATAGAAATTAACTTAATATAAAACTATTTAGGTAGCTGTTTAGAGATACAACACCTTATGATTCATGATAAAAAATCTGTACAAATAAACGATTCAGCACTGTAAATGACGATGGCATTATTCTCACACTATGAGCATTTATAATATAAACATATTTCAAAAGTCTTTCAATTTCAGAAAGGACTTGTAACAAAAATAAGTACTGAGTGAAACATGAGCAGCAGATTAACAAAAAAACTTTGAATTATACAGGGTTTATAAAATGTACTTGAAATCCTTGAAAATATGTGAATTTTATCCTTGCATTTTCAAGTTTGAAGCATGGTTTTATTTTTGCTAAAGTGCATGACAGTGCTTAAAATTGTATACCTCTCATGATCAAAATGGCTATCTGACTAAGAAGTTTTTTTAATTAAAGTTATAGAATAAGTCTAGTAGTCTCCCACATAATATATACAAGAAAAATTGATGAATGTTTGGGAAAAAAAATGCTTTTAATGTGTATTTGTATAAATATAGAAGTCACCATGGTATGCATATCCAAAGCAAAAGGGCTGGTGCTGAGTCAAAAAATAGAAATACAAGTGAACAGGAAAAACATTGCACACACTGCAGGGCTCCAAAAATCCAGGTCATTTATTGCAATATTTAACTTGGATTTTCGGAACCCTGCAGTTTGTGAGACGTTATATCCAGTTTGTAAGTGCTTGAATCTAACTTGAGTAAAGGTTTATGAACCCTGGTTAAAACTAACATGTATTCTTAAATAATTGTTAATTTACTGAACTTCAGTCATTATTGAAATATTGAAAAATGTAATCAAAAACCTCTTTAGTTTTAAAGCAAAAACAAGTTTCTACAAAGAAATGTCAATCAAATAAAAGTCTCACAATTAGTAAAATGAGGATCACCTGAGTGTAGTGAATGTGTCTTGAATGATTTTAGTATAATGACACCTGTGTCTGGAGGGTTTAATCCCTGGTCAATCAGTATTCTGGCTACCATTACACCAAGATGACAAAAGATGTTACTGATGTATGTTTTGTTTTCACTTTTTAGAGGGACATCAAGGAGACATAAAGCATTATTGCCAAGGAAAGGACTGGAGAGTGGAGCTGTTAACACTGCTGTCATCACTGTGGGTCAAAGTGCATCTCATATAGTCCTGCCTTAGGTGTTTGCAACTATAATCAAGCTAAATCTTACCCGCCAGGGAAAAATGAATGATCAGTGAAATTGCAGACACTCCACAGACTGTTACTGATATCCTGTCAGGAAGTTTTATACAGTATGAATGTAGCATGTACTTTCAATGTTAAATTTAAGTGATATTTATATTTGTACACAATTATAAATTGGATAAGTAAATAAATGTTTTTATGCAAGTTTTTTCTTTTCCTTTTAAATGTTTTGTTCATCTGCCATCAGGATTCTCCGGAGACTTGTGAAGCTCGTCTCTCTCCAACATCTGTATAAACGTTCCCAGACTGAGTGCTCATGTGTTCAGAACAACTGGCAGCTTCACAAGGAGAGTTTTTGGCTCAGCACTCACTAGGGGTTAGGGTTAATGCTGAAACTAATGCAGACTGAAGCTGGGTAGATTGGATTTGGCAGCCTCATGAGAATTACATAACATGATCATCAGAAACGTTAACTCTCTGTAAGGCTTTTTTTTTTCTTTTACTCAGCACAGTGTTGTTTATTTAAATGAGTTAGCATGAGTTCAAACATGAGAGGAGAAAAACCTTTTTGCTGATAAACAGTATTTAAAGATTTAGATGACACTTTTCTTTGCTAATTCTGTATGAGGAATGTCGTTCAGCAGGAGGGCAAATGGGTAAAAAAGATGTTTGATGCCGTTCGGGATACTTAAAAGTGATCATTTTCAAACACTTTTTCTCTCCCTCCTGCAAGCAGTTCAAACTAAGAGACCGATGACACTGTAGTCTTTATAAGCTCATTTTCCAGGAACTTTAAACTAAGCATTAAGAATGGAATTGAAGGCGACAGCTGGCATGGGTCCGCCTACAAGAAGCCTTAAAGTGGTGCATTCAATTCACAACTATGGGGAAGGGCTATAAAGTCCTGCAGCACTGAAGGTCCTGGAGAGCACAGTGCCCCCATCATTTTCAATTGGAAGAAGTTTGGCAGAACCAAGACTCTTCTGAGAGCTGGTCACCTGGCCAAACAGATGATCATGGAAGAAGGGCTTTAGTAAGAGAGATGATCAAGAACCTGATGGTCACTCTGTGCTCCAGAGATCCTGTGTGGAGATGGAACAAATTTGCAGAAGGAAAGCCATCATTGCAGCCCTCCACAGATCTGGGCTTATGGCAGAGTGGTTAGATGAAAGCCTCTCCTCAGTGCAAAACACATGAAAGCCCACAAAGCTTGTGAAACTTTAATTGTTAATGTGTGGAATTTATCTCTAGCTTACTATCGCAAATTCATTTGGTGCAAAGTATTGCAGCAGCTGAGAAAATTTGGTTTTCAAGTTAAACAGTTATTGAAATGAAGTGTTTTGTTCATATTTTCCAACATGCCATCCTTGAGCTTGAGTGATTAATCATCGACAAATTAGAAGAAAAAAATAATACTATAGCTATATCTAAACAGCACTATTTTCCCCCTTAAATTCCAGTCTATTCCAGCTGTGAGGTGTTACAGGTTGTAGAGTGTGAACAGCGTTATCTTTTGCAGGCAGACCATCAGTGGGTCTGCTGGGTGAGTAAATGTCACAATGTGTGATTTCCTGTCTACATCTGAGTGGGTGCTGTTCATATTTACATTTCCACAGGCCTTGGTGGATGTTGGGAGGTATTCTCTCTGTATGTGCTATAAAGGGGTTTATGGGTGTGTTTGTTGTCATGGGAGACGGTGTTTGATTTTACCACCAACAAGCCTGTTTGTCTGACTTTCATGAAGTTTTGCTAATGTGAAAAATGAACTCTTACTTATGCTTACAGATCATTTCACCAAGTTTAGGACAGTTTCTGTCTTTGTTCTCCTTTTCTTTGTTTTTCTATGAGACAAAACTGCTGTCTTTGGAGGATGTGGTCCACACAGTGGTTTATAGCGTGCTATTTAGCTGTAGTCTAGTTCCTCCTTGAACTTCTTTTAGTACAGATTGTCTCCCAGCAGTCTGTGTTTTATTGTCTGAGTATTTTTCTGCGTAAAATTAGCAGTTCTCACTTGTGTGGTAGCAGCTGATAACATTTCAGATGGACACACGACTGCTGTGTTTCGACCCTTCCTTTGGGTCAAAAAGATACTTGTGCCCTAATGAAGCATAAGGGCATGATGAGGAGACTCCTAATCTTAATTATGTTGTTATCTGATGAGTTACATGTCAACACAGTCTTCCACATGGCACATAGTTGCCACAGCATCACCACCTTCACCACACCTATCTGACTGGGCTGATGCTCTACCTCCCCCTACTCCCTCATTTTTAAGAGGGAAGAGAAAAGAAAAGGAAATGAGACGTTTGTGTCTACCTTTCTTTTAGCCCCCCTTCTCATCCAAATCCAGAGTGGTTTTAACTGCTTCATCTATCATCTCCCACCTTAAGTAATGAGACTGCTGATCTCTCTATCAACCCTCTACATCCCATTTCTCCCACACAAATCCTAACTTTCCACACTGCTGTTCAGCTTCTGCCCCTCATTCTGCATGACTAAGCTTTTTCCTTTCATACACTTCTTCTACAGAATCTTTCCAGGGAACCGTTAATTCTGTAAGACAAACTATTTACTGACTTGCAGAGCACTGGGTCTACTTGTACTAAATATTCTGATAAATGTGCTTAACTCCAGGCTTCAAACCAGGTATGTAACTTTAGGTAGATATGTAAGAAATGCAGGAAACAAAATTCAGCTGAATAATAAAAAAAACAAAAAAAAACAAGCTAAGCCGTAAATAAAAAAAATACATTCAAGTAAAATATAAGTCTTTGGCCATGTTGCTCTGATAGCAGCCTTCAGCTCTTCCGTATTATTGAGACTGGTGGCTCTCATCTTCCTCTTGACATTTACCATTTGTCATTTCATGATTGTGGTTGTACGTGCTTATTTAACCAGAGTGATACTGGACTTTCCCGCAATATTCTGAGATAATGGATTTTAGATTTCACGAGCTGTAAGACGGAATCATCAAGATTAAAACAAAAAATATTAAAATATTTCACTTTGTATGCGATGGATCTAGAATATATGGAAATGTAACTTTCTAAAGTAAATCACGGGGAGAAAATGAACTTTTACATGATATTCTAATTTTTTAAGATGCTTCTGTTTCCTAGTTCCCCAGTCATCTGCACAGTCCCCAAAGTAACCTTCTGTCCTGCATATAAAATGCAAGGCAACATTTCTTTTATTAGAAATGTTTAGGCTGGGTCTTCCTCTATTTAGACAAGACACTGAAGAGAGTTGGGGAATAGTGGAGAAAAACACACAGCAAACGTCAAGTGGTTCGACTTGAACCCAAGACTATTGCAAGGAAGTTACTCAATTTTTTTTTGTTCCCCATTCTTACCCTTAGTTTTTACTTCAGCACATCATATTGACTATGCCTGCCTAAATGCACTGGTGTGCATGTTAATGCATTATAATGAGTTGAACAGATGTACCAAAGGCATCTATTCCTTCAAAGCTATTTACATAAAACCACTGAAATGGGATTTTTTTTACAATGCAGCTTTACTACTTTCTGTGAAGATAAAGGTCCCAATACATCTTCCAGCTTTTCTAATTCAGCCTCTGTCTGTTGGTTCACACTTGAAAAACACCATCAGATCAAATGAGGGTGTCAGAGTCAAAGATGCTGGCATGATTTGTGCAAATAAGCAAAAACCAGAGTGTAATGTGCATGCAGAGAAGATGTTAACCACACTGGTGCACAGACTTAGTCGCTGTCTGCCTGGCACACGACTTAACCACAGCCGGCATCACACAGTCTAGCAGTGTTTATCTGTGTTGGTGTTGTACAATAAAGCAATAACGCTTTGATTAAGCGACAAGGTCCGTGTTTGCACAGCAGGACATCAGGCTCTCAAGCTGCTTTGTTGAGTTAGTTCAACTGAGGACAATTGAACCAGTCAGGAAATGATCCATTTCAGACTGAAATAAATAATTGATCTCGCTAATGTCTTTATTCTCTTGATCCGTTTTATGGATGATAGAGGTCATCTCTTCAGAGGAACCTGACATCTGCCTTTAAAGCATTTAAACAGACATGCAGTATAGGGTGTGCAAGGTGTGCAAACCTTACCTGATTGCACACACACCCAGCAGGATTAAGAGCTATTTTAATATTAACTTCCTGGGATAATCTATATGTCTGTGCTTGTCTTTTTACAGTAAAGTTGAAACTTGTTAAAGATTCACAACAGGCACTCATTTTCTAAACTCCCAGGTTTATAGTTTTCTTTTTATTGATATTATTATCAAAGAGGTTTTATTGGTGATTTAAGTCACATAAAAAGTCAAACATCACAAAATAATTGAATATGAAAATCTTATGATTGTTTAACCATTTTGCTATTTAAATAAAGCTGATCTGTATTAACAGTATTGTGTCATTTAGTAATCTTTTTGAATCCATTTTACACCATGAACTGTTTATGAAAATGCATTCTACTGTAAATTCTACATGCAATTTAACATTAAATCAATAATGTTTTATCATAAAAATTAATGAAGAAAACTAATGGGATCAGTAAAGAAAGCTTACATCATTCGCTTTCTCCATTAGCTGCTTTTGGAAATATGCTACTGTTTTTACTGGTTTAATGTTAAGTCCAGTGTTATTTCACAGGGAGGGGCCATGAACTTTGGTTCAGAAAAACAACCTTAATGGCTAACATTACTGAAAGGTCATGGCTATATTCTTCCACACACAACTCCACAATCTCTGAGCTGCAGATTCTGACCTTTCCCTTGTTAAACTGAACCTTTATAGGATGGGAGTGGGCAGCCTAGTGACCAATTTTATGGCAACCTTAGGGCTTTGACTGTCCTGCCCAGTGATGGGTCTGCTAACTGTTCTAACAAACTAATCAAATCTGTGGGAAGTTTCTGCAACAACTTTAGAAATAAGAACGAGGATGCTGGAGTTATACAGAGTACATTTACTCTGCAGTGATGGTCAGACAAGAAAACCCCTGTGCAATTATATCATCCTGCGTTCCTTTTCATGAGTTATTTTTATTCAGAGTATCTTAAAATTCATTATCATCTCATTCCTGATGAATTAACTACTGTAAAGACGGTAAAAAGTGAAAATAAGTGCTGTCTAGTCATATGGAGTAATGTAGCATTCAAAATAAATGACATTTTGAGACCTCTTTGACAAGGTATCAGGTAACATTAGCATTTAACAACTTCCTAGCTTATTAGCAGTAAGAAATTTTCAAATGTTTCAAAAGAATCACACTAATATGGAATTATCTTACCAATGAATCATAGGAACGTGCCTTTTACAAAGTTTCTTCTGACACTTAGCTAATGGTGCCACTTCCACGTCCCAGTATAACAGCACATTAGCTGAGTAGAAAATGTCAACTTTCTAATGTACCCTAATGCTAAAGAGGAAGCAGCTTTCCAAAAGAGTGTAACAGCATCTTTTTATACAGTTTGTAGTTATGCAACAGACATTTTAGCTTTAGGCTATTTAGGCTATATTCACTTTTCAGCTTACAATAATACCCAACATGCAACAATACTTCCTTGCTTATGGTAAATTAGCTGTAGGAGTTGTAATGTGCAAACATCATGCTATAGTGAGGAAACTTCAAACTATCATTACAGGTTATGTAATGCAACCAAAAGAACATTTTAGCTTTTTGCGCATCGCTGGCTAATGATGGTATGCTTGGCATTCAGCCACTGCATTGCTAAGTAGTTAGCTAACTGTGGAGAAATTTTCTGGGTTGCAATGCTGGAACTAGAAAAGCACTCAGAGAGTGCAGACCTCTGCCATTAGCCCTATCTCCCAATAGTGAAGAATCCTTTAAAAACATTCCTGGATCCAGATGATGAGCCGGATCACTTCCAAAATCTAATTCGCCGATTACTCCCTCCCCAGTGGGGTGGAGACAGGGTGAGGCAAAGCATTGGCTTTGCTACGTGTGGAAGTCATGGCAGGGCGTGAATATTCTTCTATTCCTCCCAGCATTGTGGGTATTCGCGCTACAATTCGCTGTCTTTCTCTCTGTTACGCTCTGACTCGACTCTCTATAAACTCCAAAACGTTGAATAAGTTACTCATGTCTGCCATCTTCTGGTGTAAAGTGGTAACAGTGCAGACCTCTGCCATTAGCCCTATCTCCCAATAGTACAGAATCCTTTAAAAAAATTCCTGGATCCAGACGGTGATCTGGATCAGTCTCAAAATCTAATCAGTTCTTCCTTATGCTATTTCTGACATTTCCTGAAAATTTCCTGAAAATCCGTCCATGACTTTTTGAGTTATTGCTAACAAACAAACAAAGAAACAAACAAAGAAACAAACAAACCCACCCGATCACATAAACTCCTTGGCGGAGGTAAAAATATGACTTGATGATATCAGAGCAGTTATTTCCTTGCTCACAGTACATTGGATGTGTACGTGGGTGGTAATTTATTTTAGTGAGCCCTAATTATCCTGCAATTTTAAAGTAATAAGAGTAATTATTTATAAATTTCTTAAGAGTAAGGTGGCAATTACCTAGTAATAAGTTGGCGTTATACCAATTTATGAATCAGTAATTTTACAGTAATATAACAATTACTTTGTAATTCGATCATATTTTTAAAAATAATTTCTTAGAAATAAGATGAAAAATTCAATCTAAGTTGCTTGATAATTCCCAGATAGTTATTTATTTTGACCCATTAAACCGAAATCAGCCCTTACTGAATAATTTTCAAGTACTTTTAACCCCTTAAATCCTGAAAACTCAAATAATAGCCAGAAAATTCTATTTTTTTTTTTTTTTTTTTTTTGGAACTGAAATGTTCATTTAACTTTCTACTGAAATTTTTTAAAAATCCAAATTTCCATAAAATTTAACAAATATATTTTAAGTATCTCATTTCCTTCATTAGGTTTTGAGTAATTTATTAAGCACATTGATTAGATAGAGGTATGATAAAAGTGTGTATCAAATATGCAACAACAGGCGTTAAGGGGTTAAGGGTTAGGGTAAGCGTTAGGGTTTGGGGTTAGGGTTGAGGTAAAATACCACCTAATTACCAGAGAATTGCCCCAGTATTACAAGGAATTACCTAATAATTCATACATTATCACTAGGTAAACCCTTCCTTAATACTTTCATACTTCCAAATTATGACTTATCCAAATGCCAACTTATTACAAGGTAATTACGACCTTATTGTTGAGGAATTGTTAAATAATTACACATAACTATAAATTACTAGATGAATGTGGACCTTTAAAATAAAGTGTTATGAAGTGCTTCCACTGAAGCCATAAGCCTGATTTTGAACTACCTGATCTGTAATAAAAGCAGCTAGAAAGGAACTGAGACTAGACAGGAAAGCCACAAACACACCTGCGCTACATGTTGGCTCGTTAGTTAGCTTTGCTGCCTTGCAGCCAATGGAAACCTGATAATCATGTCCAGAGCTTTTCCATGCGGCCTTACAGTAGTCTGGCTTTATCCTGCTTGATCATGGACTGTGATTATTTAAGTCCCTGTAAGGTGAGTAAAAAATCTTTATTTCTGGTTTGTTGTATGCTAGGACCACTGTGTTATGAACCACCAGGCCATATTTGAGTCATGAGAAACATCTCTAAGTTTATACAATTATGCTTCAAAATCATGAAAAACGAGACAGTAAAATTTTCTCTAGGATTGTGTGGGCCTGTCAGTTGAATGAACTGAAGCCACACCCACTCATGAGAAATATAATAAATAAATAAAAAAATGCTTCTGGTCAAAGCACAGCTGCCTGGCTTTGTGGCAGAGAAGAGAGACAGAAGTTGGGGATTCAATTTACTGTTTTCTGGTACAAATCTCTCTGTTATGATACTTTTAACGACCCATAGGCTGATGTGGCTGATAGATTTGAGAAATTTACCTCACAATGAACAAAGACACAGCATGTAACTGGCTGTTAACTTTCAATAAAGACAGTAACATCAGCTAACAACAGGCTGAACTGAGGTGAACCGCTTGCCGATTTTATGTAATTGAAGCTTTAGGGGGCAGGGTAATTCCCTAAAGGGCTGCTGCTGTTGGGTTTAGATATTTGCCCTGCTCAAATAAAACTCAGCCAGGAAAGAGGTGAACAACTTCATAGTAGTCTAAATAAAAAATTTCAGTCACACATGGATCACAGTGTTCACATGTTTACAGCAACCTTGTTCCAACATGTCTAGTGAGTTGAGAAACAAATTTGGGATTTTACTTTGCAGGTACCTTAAAATTCCTGGTGTTGGAAAGAACATGAACCCTTAAAAAGCAAGTGGTGGCAGGCAGTGTTATTGTGTCATGGTTAAGACTGCTGCCTTAAAATGTGAAGGTTCAAGATTCAAATCTGGTGCAGGCATGGTGAGACGAAGAGTACAGGGTCAGTGAGGACACCAGAGGGAGAGGAGATTTAAGGAAACGTGTTTGATCCCAAACTTGTACTTAAAGGTGCTCTTATGATTTCTGGATAAATGATTTTTTACATTAGATATTCATAATCAAGAGGCTTTCAGGGTGCTCTTTTTTGCTTGCCTTGATGCAGCAGGATTTTTTTTGTTGCCATGTTTGTTCTGTAGAGGAGGCATGGCTACTTCAAGGACTAATTCTTTATTGGTGGCCCTTTGGAAAAGTCATGAACACTTTACACGTCAGGCTTTTATTAATTAATTTTTATTGTATATTAGAATATGTATTTTATCATATCTATAATGGAACTTTACAATGTTTGTAATGCTGCTGATCCATTTCCTAAGTGTAGCACAATGCATATAAAAAAATGCTGGTCATTATTGTGATGTACTTTTTAAATGTTGCAATGATAGTGAGTTGCACAATGTACTTTGTGGTACCATTCACACAGTGTAAAATGGGGCCTAAACCATACTTAAAGTGTGTTGTTAGCCTTGAAACAAATTGGACCATAGCAATAAAAATGTTAGGACACTGAAATACATGACGTTTAGGTAATTTAAGTTTAACTTCTGATAAATCTTTGTTGTTGTTTTTGCTCCATGTGCCCCGGTGAACTCCTCCCCCTCCTCGTGGCGTAAGCCTCTAGTTGTAAAGTCTAATCCATTTTGAGTTGGCTGTATTGTCATTGAGGATGTGCATCAGTCAGCTGTCAGTGTGTGGCACAATGAGGTTGCTTCAGACAGCCATTCGGCCAGTATGTAACATCCTGTTTGAAGAAAAGCCTCTCCAGAGCCCCAGTCTGGCACCAGTGTTATCAGCTGGTTTCAGAGGGCCGCTGTAACTGTACTTTTGAAATAATACATCAAATAATTGTCACATGCAGAAATGCAGAAATGCATTGATGAGTGGTGTGAAACATGATTGGAACAAACTCTTAATATGCACATAGTGATGGCACATGTTGCTGTTTTAGATCATTTGATTAGCAGTCATACTGAACAAACAAGGAGTCTTAATAAATGTTGCTCTCCATACAGATGTGAAAAATGTGAAAAAGAAGAATCATTAGCAGCAATTTGTTTGCTCTGTGTCGTCATGCAGCCTACCATCTCCATCAAATAATGCAGAAGTGAGCAGCTGTATATTACATATCATAATCTTGAATTTGTTTAACATCTGTACCAACACACCCATTTCATTTTTATAATTCACCAACATACAGCTCAGATTCACCTGCTTGAAGCTGTGTCCTGATGTCCTGTCTGGGTTTATTTTCCTTTCTGCAGGATGTGCAAGCTGCACATTGTCCTCTATGTGTGCTTAACGTTTATGTACAACCATGTGTCTCATGACGCCTTGAGGGAAAACAAACACACAGTGTCTGCTGAAAGAGACAAGAGAGTGAGAGTAGAAAGGCTGGGTTTGGACCTGTGTGGGCATGCCTAAAGATGTAAGTTGGCAGCACAGTGAGTTCTCTACGGAGCAATAACGAAGGAGGTGTATGAAATAATGTGTTTGGTTTGCGTTTAATACGAGATGCTAGTCAAAGTCAATGTCTTGTGCCAATTCTTAGGTGTACTTGTAGTTTTCCAGTGTGCTTTCCCCTCATCTTTCCATGTTTTCCATCCATGCAGCTTGTGCCATTGTTTCCCATAACACTGCAGGAAATCAGAGGGTGGTACCTATCCCTTGTTATTTTTGGAGTCACACAATTTTCTCAAAACAGAAGACAAACACACACTGTTGATTCTCACGCTGCTTCAGGAAGAAATTGTGACTTGGTGAACTTTCTACCTGCCTGTCTAAACACTTTGACACCTGCACAGTGAAAGCACTGTCAATTTCATGCAAAAAAAGCACAAATATTTGTTTATTCCTACACTATCACAACTCATTTTAGATGCATCTTTTCAGAAATTCTCTTTCACTGTCTCCCCTCAAAGATAGTCTGGCAGCAGACCATTCATCTCCCTGCTACCACTTTTGCAAATGGTTCATTTGAAGTGCTGTATATCTCAGAACAGAAATGCTGAAACTTTGGCGATAGAAATGGATTAAAATGTCTGTTTCCATGAGATAATTATCTGCCAATATCAAAACTTTCTGTGCTGTCTAAAGTGCTGGAATCCTTGGTCAGTGATCAAGTGAAAGAATACGTTAGTTGTGTAAACTACGTAGATAATGGAGCTATGTAGCTAGTGCAGCTAAAACTGAGCTTACAAAGCAGAAACATGTCTTTGTTATCTGCGTAGCTAAGTTAGCTATAGCTACTTTTGCTAAGGCTCAAGTTGCTAAAGCGAACTTCACTATAGATGATGGAGCTACATAGCTAACAGAGACATAGCAAAAGCTGAGTTCACAAATAAGCTATGTAAGCTATGCAGGTAAGTTATCTATGCACATAGCTATGTTAGCTTAAACTACTTTTGCTTAAGCTCATGTTGCTGAAGCTACACTAGCTATAGATAACAGAGCTATGTAGCTAAAATAGTTACATAGACTCACAAAGCAGCTATGTAAGTCAGGTAGGCATGTTACATATAAGGTAATGTTAGCTTCTTTTACAGAGGCTCATTTTGCTAAAGCTAATTTAGCTGTAGATGATGAAGCTACATTGCAAACAGAGCTACGTAGCTTAAACTAAGCTCACAAAGCAGTAATGTAAGCCACTTAGGTATGTTATCTCTGTAGTCACGTTAACTTCAGCTACTTTTGCTAAGGCTCATGTTGCTAAAGCTATCTGAGCTATTGATAATGAAGCTACATCGCTAACAGAACTAAGTAGCTACAGCTAAGCTCTCAAAGCAGCTATGTAAACTATGTAGGCACATTAACTTCGTAGCTATGTTAGCATTTGCTACTTTTGCTAAGGCTCATGTTGCTAAGGCTAATTTAGCTCTATATCATAAGCTACGTAGCAAACAGAGCAATGCAGCTAAAGCTAAACTCATAAAGCAGCTTTGTAAGATAGGTATGTTATCTCTGCTACATCAGCTTTTGCCATGTTTGTCAAAGCTCACATTACTGAGGCTATCTTAGCTGGATGTTTTTTGTACTCAGCGTTTATTATGTAGCTAGCATAGCTATATTAGATATAGCTAATGCTTGCAAAGTTGAAGTGAGCCATCGTTTGTGTAACCACTTCTAAAACTGGTCTTTACATAATAGAATCCAAGATAAGACTTCTGAACTTTTTCTCTTTTTATTTATGAAACGTTTCTTGGTCTATAATTTTTACAAAGTGGGTTAATTCAATTGCCAAACTTTGCCTCTGAAAAAATTTGAATAAAAAAAAAACTTAAATTGGAAACACATTGCACAGGCAGCACTTCCTTTCTGAGGATGCCTTTATGGTGGCTCAGATGAACGGTCTGTGAGAGTGACCATCAGAAATGTACGGTCTACAGCCAGACTCATCTTAAAAGCATCTTTCTCTTTGCAGCGCCTTTTCGACCAATCAGATGTCTCTCTCGCCCTCCGATAGACCAGCCTGAACCCTCCCTTCTCCTCCTCCTGCTGCGGTACTTCACATTAAAACATAAAACCCCTCCACACACAGCACACTCCCTCATCTCCAGCCTCCATCAGCATTCCTTTCGGTCTCTCCTGTGTGATTCATCCTGCAAACTGTGAGTTTTTATTTTTCTCCTTGTTGAATGCACGTTTGGTCACTTTATGGACTTTGGTACTCGTGCCTTCTTTTCTTAATCGTGCAGGATTTTTATGAGTCAAAATTGTCGCTAACTCTAGTCGTGTTTTTGCTCTCGCGAGGCCATTTGAGTTCATTCAGGACTGTAAAGTTTGTGTTGAGAGGATTTCCAGATGTGGAAAATCTCCGTCATTTATCCTCTTTATGAGTCACAGCAGCTGTGGAAAGCGCCGAAAACAGAGGAGCTAAAGCGATACGATTTGTAATGAAATGGAGACGCAGGCGATTTCTTTTCTTATTCTAGGAGAAAATATCTGCTATAGTATGTGCTTTTATTTTTTAAGTTTGCTGGAGCGCTGAAACTTGCGTTAAAAATACAGGAAGTTGTAGTTTGGATTTTATGTAATACTTAAAAAAAGAGTTACACAAAGCGGAGATGTTACCTCATATGAGAGCGAAATGAATGAGTGGAAGCTTATTTTATATTTCTGTTTTTATAACTTCTTTAATTAGCTTTTTTATTCATACATATTTCCTTTGAATAAACCAGAGAAAAGGGTCCCATCATCCTCGAGTTGGATCAATCTGTAAGTAAAAATCAGATTCCAAGATACTCTTCCTGTAGCATAATGGATAGTATGACGTCAGGACGTCTTATAAACCGTGCAACTCTGGACAAGATAAAACTTAAGTGATCTGAGCATTTTGTCCATGATGCAGCATTTATTGATCAGCCTGTTACGGTAAGCACTCTGCAGTGTTTTCACTCTGCAGACTGTAATGTGACACTACTTACACACAACTGAACACACTCTACAATAATTCAAATTAGGCTACTCTTCCTGTTGCTGTTGATAGTGTTTGTTTATTTGTTTGTTTTAATGGTTTATGTGGAGAATCTAACTGCCTCTATGAGACCTACAAAAGCAAACAAGACCATAATGGACAAGACTAATTATTCTTACCCATCCATATATCGACTATCTATCCTGCTTGTCCTATTCTGGGACACAGGGTACCACAGCTGGCACTGGGTGATAGGCGTGGTGCACCCTGGACAGTCACAGGGCTGGTACACAGAGGCAGACAAGCAGTAACACTAATGCTCACACCCTATGGGATAGTTAGAGTCACCAGTTAACCTGAGGAACGTGTCTTTGGACTGTGGGAGGAAGTTGGAGTAACCTGGAGAGAACCCATACATCTATACAGAAAATGTATAAACTCTTTTCAGAAATACCCTGACTCATCAGGGTTTGACCCAGGGACCTTCTTGCTGTGAGGTTTCAGTGCTAAATACAGCCCCACCATCAGCCCCATAGTTACTGTATTATTACAATTTTAATGCCTATTAAAAGAAAGGATAACCTTGCAAAGCAGATGGGTTGGCCAGATTCCATGTCAGTCAGGGTTTCTCTATGTGAAGTGTATTATCTGACCATGCTTGCTTAAGTTCTTTCTGGCTACTCCAGCTTCCTACCATGGACCAAAACCACACTCTTTAGGTTACTCTAAATTGCCCGTAGGTGTGAGTGTGCCTGGTTGGTTGTCTCTATACATCACATTTTTATGCACATTTTAGCACTCATAATCAATGTTTGCCACTTTTTGCCTCTTTTTAACACCTATTGACCATTTTACCCTCTCGTTTTGCCCTTATTCATTTTTATAACCCGTTTTTGTCACTTTTTAAAATATTTTCACTACTTTATGGGACCATTTTTGCCCTTTTTGGTGATTTTCAATACATTTTTGTCACCTTTTCATCCATTTATTACATTTTAACCCATTTTTGCTACTTTGAACATCCATTCACATTTATCCACCCATTTTTGCCCCTCTTTTAAATGTTTGAAACATATTTCTCCCTCATTTAATCACTTTATTGCCGTATTTAACACCTTTTCGCCACCTTTCTGCCCATTTTTCCACTTTTAACCCATTTGTGCCATTTTCACTAATTTTTTGCAACTTTTGAACATCTATTTACATTTTTCCCACCCATTTCTGACCCTCTTGTTTTTTTGTAACCCATTTTTGCCACCTTCTCAGCAATTGTTGCCACTTTTAACCCATTTATGCCACTTTCAAACCTTCATTCACTTTTTTTGCCCTTGATGTTGTCAGTTATTTCTATTTTGTTTTCTGGCACCCTTACATTTGGCTGGCAACCAGTTGGTCACAGGGCTGACATATGGACGCAGCACTGATAATGGGCAGATGGATAGATATTATGGGGGAAATATAATTTTGAATAGAACCTCGTGTTGTGTAAAAAACCAGAACAAAAAACTAAATGGCAGAAGATCAGTCTGGAGCCTTTCACCACATGCCACCACGCCACCACATACATAATTAGAAAATGAACCTACATTACATACAAAATTTTCTGATGCATTGCTTTTTATTTCAAAAGGTATTAAACAACATGGTTGAAAAATTATATTCATGTTATCTTTGGCCTGCACATGAAGGACAATTTAAACTTTACATTTCAGCCCCCTCAGGCATTAAAAGTAACCACTCAGTGCTTTAAGTAAACTTTAAATGAATTATATTTTATTGTACTTGAGTATACTTCAGTATTCCTTCACTCCTCAGTATTACAAATGTATCACAGAGCTAAAGAGTGAATTGTAAAATAGAGCAGAAGTGAGGAAGTTGACATTGCAAATCTTGCGTCATCAAAGTCAGCCTTACTGAAGCAATAATCCTGCTGCCACAGTGATTTGTATTCTGCCTTGTAATCTCTTATAATCTAGAAAATCTGCATAATCCATGCATGATTTTCAAAACAATCCTGACATTTTTGTTTACTGTTGCTGGAGCTGTTTGTAGACAGTTATAATACAGTGATAGTAAATGTTGGTTTCTCTTCATATCAGCTGTAAGACATAAAATATGTATGTTAGAAAACCAGGTCAGGTGTGTTCAGAAGTTATCTCTTTTCTGAGGCATATCACTGATTAAATATCAACTAATAAAGGTTCAAAGTGCATCACTCTGGCTTCACTTGAATGCATTCTTCATATCAGACAATTTTATGGTTTTTATGAGCTTAGTGTCCTAAAACAAAGACGTTATGCGCCGCCTTTTCTCTCCCAACCCTTGTATGTGTTTATACTAAACATGGAAACCATACCTGCCAGGAATTCAGCAGTTTAGATCACATAAATGGTTTTAACTGGCCAATGACAGCAATAAGCAGAGCATTTAACCCTCCTAGAGGCTTGTATGTTCACTTTTTCATGACATGCAAAAGATATAAACAATTAACTCCAGAAATCTCAATGACAAAGGCATTTTAACAATTTACTCATGTGTAAGGAACAACTTTAATGGCAGCCTAAAGAACAAGTTTGTCTGGTTTGGTCTTTACACTGAAAGTCCAAATAAGGTAAGAGGCCCCCTGTCGTGATAACACATGTATTTATAACCACTGTGGGTTTGTGTCTCTCAGCTGTAACCCACAACTCTACAAAAACATGTTCAGGAAGCACAAGATGATGTCCAAGGCAGAAAAAACACTCTGACATTATTATGTTATCTCTAATGTCTGCTGCATCTGTCTTCCCTCGTCCTAATGTTGGATGAGGACTCATAAAACTCAATTTGCAGCAAAGTTTGCATGTAAAAAATAAAAAATATAAACTAAAACCACTCTTTATTCTCTTCCTATGTCCTCTTGCATCAACATATCTATTCTCATCTTTTCTCTTCTTCTTTCTCAGAGCCATCATGGTTTCTCATCGGGAGTTTGCGACTGCAGGGAAGCAGCCAGGCCTGCAGGTGTGGCGTATCGAGAGCATGGACCTGAAACCGGTTCCTAAAGCCCTGTTTGGCTGCTTCTACACAGGAGATGCCTACCTGCTGCTTTACACCACCAAAGCACCATCATACAACATACACATGTGGCTCGGTAAGATATCCATGCAGACTGTACATCTCTCCATGATTCTTCACAGCTCAATGAAACCCAAAAGTATTTGGCCACACCTGTTAATTATTGTTTCAATCAGACACACACCATCTGGCCTTAGCTGCTGTTAAGAATTAATTTCCTTAACATTTAATAATAAAATGTAAAATTTACATAGACTGGGATTTCGCCTGATGAATTCCATTAAGTCTGGATTTTATAACACACATAGTTAAACAGCAGATGAGTCATGCTTTCCAAATGATGATTCTCTCACATGTTTTTCCTCCACTGAACTCCAAGAAAGCTGGGAACACCTGTTAGAATAGTTTTTGTTTCATGCCAATGGTAAGCTTTATGACGAGCAACCAGGTCTTCTAACGCGAAGCAAATAAACCACAACACAGCATTAGAGGGACAACCATGACAGCATGTCAAAAGCAAAATGCAAACTGGCTTTTTCAACACAAAGGTGCTTGAATTATCAACAATATTATAGTTTGCATAAGTTAATATGAAGAAGAATGCAATTAGAAACACAATCTATGTCCACTTAGGGCTTCTGTAAATCATAGCCTGTTTTATGCCTTTTTTTCAGGACACACGTCTCAATATGCACACTTCTGTAAGTATACTGTGATACAGTATACTTCTTTTTAACAGAAAGTTCTGAACAGTCTTGAGGCAACTGTGACAGAAATTTGATGGCTTTTTTACTCACTGTTAAATTCATGTAATTTGTATTTTATGTTAACATTATTCACTCGTAGAAAATGAGCTTGCTTTGCCTAAAGTGCCCTTTTCTTGATTGAAATCTGCTACTGTTGAATAACAAGTTTGCTAGCTAGTGGATGCTAATGTTATCTAGCACACACTAGTTCGCAAACAGTACAATATCCAGAGATACAATTCTGACAGCTACTCTCACAGACTGTTCATCTAAAAGCAGCTCAGTGACACATTTTTGGGTCCTGACCCACCAGCTGAGAGCTACTGCTCTAATACTCTAATACTCCATTCACACATGGGCCAGCTTTTTCTTGACAGACACTGAGGGGGTCGGACATTGAAATAAACTAAACTAAAATCAATATTTTAGCTTAATTAACATATTCTTGTAAAAATATTATTTATTTAAAAAAATAAATGGAACTTCAAGCTTTTACCCTTGAGGAAATATACTTTTCACCTCTTAAATACTTATCACCAATAAAGCTAGCCACAAGGGGGCGATTAGTGTATTTTAGCTAGATATTTCTGAAGCCCTCTCGATGTCTATCACTGTGTTATGCTTAGTTAGATGCTAATAAGCTATGTTGTGATTGGTCAAATACACATGCAGGAAACAGATCTTTCAAGTATATTCTCAGAAAGGAAAACTGCACTCTCAAAAAGCCTTAAAAATGCAGCTTTAATGAAGACAGGAATGATAAGTGTTGTTTTTTTTTATCATGCCAAATTACAGGAAAACAATACCTATTCACTTGTTTGAAAAGTCGCTAAGTTGGAGGTTTTATTTACACATTAAAAAAATAAAGTCAAACAACAGTATGACATATTCTTTCCTTCTCAAATTTTCTGAATTTAATTATCCTCCAGGGGCCGGATGGGAAGCCATGAGGGGCCTGATGTGGCCCCTGGGCCTCCAGTTGATGATCTCTGATATATTAACTATAAATCTAAAAGAAAGAAAGTATCATCTCTGCCAAATAGGAAAAGAAAAAAAGCTGTAAAAGATAAAATATAAGACATTCATTCTCCTAAAAATATATTTTAGATGTTATAAGATAATGATAAGATGCTGCATAAATTTTGAATATATTAACATAATACAGAAATATGTTGTTTCAGCAATAAATATTTTAGAATATGGCAAGCAATTAGGTTTTAGATTTAATACAATGGGTATGGCAGAAATATTCTTTTGAAAAAAGATGTTAAAATGGGTAAAAGAAAAAAGCAGTTCCCTATGGAAGTTAGTTAGAACCAGTGTGAAATATTTATTGTGAAAGCAGTACTGAAACTGACACAAACGTCAAAAGAGACTTTGAAGCTTCCCCATGTAATTATGTACAGTGCTCAAAAAACACTGAATGAAGTTGCCAGTAAAAGTCACACCAGGTTGTTAAATTCCTTTTCTCCATACCCCCCCCCCCCATGTCTGTACAGAGCAAACAATGACACTTAACTCTACTTTAAATCAGAAATGTTGTTCCCATTCTCTCCAAACTTAAGTTATGTAAGTATAACACTATAACAGAGACCTTTAAAAAAAACACAGCATGGCTCATATCTGGTTAAAGCTGTAGGCCACAGGCATCTTAATGTTTGTATTTTTACCTGCCAGTTTTATTCTGATGCCAGCATGAAGACCAGTCCTTCCTGTCTGTTATAATATCCTCTGCAAACCTGTGTAAGTTGATGCAGCAGAAATAACAGGAGGACATAATAAAGTCCTCTGTCTGGCATAAGTGTTAGTCATACACAGCAAGGGAGTACTTTCGTCCATGTTGTGTGCCATCTGATGACAATAACAGGATTCTAAGCTCTTCAGCTGCAGATGTGGTTTAAGTGATTCAGATGCTCCGGTTATTACTCAGAGGTCCCATCAGGTCTCTACAGAAGCTAAAGTGCAGCAGTTTGCCCTCCTAATGTGAAAAAACTACTCTTTGTTTGAGAAACTCTATCCCTAAGCAGTAATGTCAAGCAGCTTGACTGTAAAAAGACTAGAAATGTTTCTTTTCTGCAGGGGAAGAGTGTTCACAGGATGAGAGTGGAGCAGCAGCTATCTTTGCCTTACAGCTGGATGACTTCCTGGGTGGTGTCCCTGTGCAGTTCAGGGAGGTGCAGAACTATGAATCAAACACTTTTCTGGGGTACTTCAAATCAGGAGTCAAGTACCAGGTGAGTTTCACTGCACAACAAAGACAACTTCAGACCAGTGGTGTGGCTACCATAATAAAAATATTCTTGATTTGACTTAATATAAATACACATTCAGCATGACCGTTTATGGCTTTAAAATGGCAACCTGTTCACAGAATCTGATCCTTATTTCACCTGGCCTAGGATCAGTGCACAGAGTCCAGAGAGGAGATGAGTGAGAGAAAGAAGGGAGGGCTAGAGAGAGAGAGAGAGAGGGGGAGAGGAGGACCCTGAGGAAATTTATTCCAGACTGCTTTGCTATCATACTACGCAGAGCGACAAACCCTCACCTACTGAGTGAAAACTTGGCTTTTAAGCCCATGTCTGTGCCCCAACAGTCATTCTTCTGCATGTCTGTTCTCTCTGAATCCCCCTGACATCTGTGCACGCGTCATGAACGGGGCCATCTCTGTACGTATTTATGATGCATTTTAGCGCTGCACCAAGACCAAACATGCCGACCTCTCATGTCATAGGACAGTCTGTGTCCAGATTAGGATTAAATGTTCAGCTATAAAGAATCTGTTTGATCGTTATGAGAGGAATTTTAACCATTTGACGAGACCTTAAATATGCTACAGGATTTATAAATTATGTCCCGCTTCAGCATAAGTGACCAAGACCACAATTGCACTTCTCGTTGACATAAAATTAAATCGTATGTAAAAAAGTTAGTTGATATTATTTTGTCATCACAGATTTATTTTAATGAGGGACTTGCCAAATTGAGATGCTAACCTGGGAAACTTACTGTGCCATGTTAATTTTTAAACATTGAATATGCTAGCATGTTATCATTTAGTTCACTGCCTTGATAGGTGTTTCTTAGCAAAGCTGCTAGCATAAGTAAAGTCTTGTGAATCTTAAGGTTCTTCAATGTTAAAATGAAACAGTTTGAGAAGGGTAGGTCACATTTTTTAATAAGCCCCTCACATTTTAGGATGTGCTGTGGTTTACAAGAAAGAAATGGCATGGGACTATTTCTGTAGTGTATATTTTTGTCTGTGTCAACTTTGAGATGATGACACTTTTATTAATCCGTTTCAAGCTGCAGTTCAGTTGTAAAACAATAAGTGAAAGAAGTTTCTCTAACCTAAATATGTCTCTAGGTCTAGGGTTTAATGATTGTCAGAATTCAGTGCACTTTGCTGCGCAGCGAAGCTGATGAGTCTGAAGTTCAGAGAAAGAACAACATTACCCACCACGCTCTGAGGGTGTGTCTGACTGACTGACTGTAACCAAGGCAACCAAGTCTGTTCAATGAGAGGCATTTTAAAAGACACGGGCCAGACCACTTTTCTTTTTATTTTTTACCAGCCGTCTGTTTCTCATTGAAAGGAAAACCATCCAAACCCCCTTCTGGCTTTAGTTTGCTATAATTATTCCAAATTCCTGTTTACTGCTTTGCAAAGTTTGAGGCTGGAAACTCTGCTCTGCACATGTGCAGAAACCCCGCTCTCTCACTCTCTTACACACAAATGCACACAATGTTCCTAAGAAAACTAGTGAGAGGCAGGACTAAACCAAATTATCTCTTCATAGTTTTGGTGAAACAATTCTTCCATTAGAATAAACAGAGCTTGTATTGTGTAACCATGGAAAATTTTACTGCCTCAGTCTTGAGAAAGGCACAAACAGCGCGCATGTGGTTTCTATTTTTGAGCCAAAATAAAAGCCGCTCATCCACATGTTAACCAGACTCTGCGGGTATATGCTTAACTCTCAGTGGATGTTTTAAGAACAAGGAAGTCCCTTTTGGTTTGTGTTCACATAAAAAGGACAGTGCTTGATCTCAGCTTCAGTTTGAACATGTTCATACATCCTCCATCAGTGCAGTTACAGTTTCTACAGCAGAAAGTGCATCTTTCTTTTATTTGCTGTGTAAGATTTGCATGTCTTGTAAATACCTGTTTTGTTCATGGCCTCACCAAGGATGGCACCTTGAGAGAAAAACCTGCCCCTAAGGTACCAGACTGTTTTAGTGAACAGACATGATGCTGTTTCACAGAAGCAGGCATCATGTTAGTTTCATTTTCCTCATTTGATAAGCTTCATTGCCTTTGTTGGCTGTGATTTGAAGTATGTGTAAAGTTCATTATATGGCATAGAAATTTACAGACGTTCATCCATTGAGCTTTTATAGTGTTGTGTTACTCATTTTACCCTCACTGTGCAGCAAATGTGGAACTCTGTGTGTTGTAAAATCATATTTACCTGTACATCCTGCCCTAATAATGCAAATAATAGCCTTTTTCTCTCACAGTTACACACTTTTGGGAGCTCAGCAGTCTTCTGTCTTAGAAATCTCACCTGTGTTGTTATGGTTTTTTGTCACAGAAAGGCGGCGTGGCTTCAGGTTTCCAGCATGTGGTGACCAACGACATGGATGTGAAGCGTCTGCTGCACATTAAGGGCCGGAGAGCCATCAGAGCCACAGAGGTGGACATGTCCTGGGGCAGCTTTAACAATGGAGACTGCTTCATTATCGACCTGGGCAAGGTCAGTTAGCTCTAAAGCTCATGTGAAGATTAATCATCTGGAAATTAAACAGACTAATATTAATACTTATGCCTCAGAAGCAAACAGGTACTTCAGGATGGTTGTTTTAATGTCAATATTTGTCAGAAAAGGAGATTAAGACTGGCTAGATGGTTTTAAGCTTTATTTATTTTATTATACAAGCTAAATATGAGGATTTCTGATTGTAACTATTGAATATTCCAATCGGGGCAGCCCCATTATCGTTAATGGATAGAATCACCCTAACCACACCTCACACTGCAGGAAAATCTGGCAGGATAATCTTATGACCCACTAGATAATCAGGCTTCTTTTTTTTTTACCTAAAGGGGGTATCAGGCTCAAAATGGGAGCATTAATCTGAAATCTTTTATCACATGCTTACCAAGACAACTTCCTGACTTGCTTGTTCACGGCGACTAAGGTTTCATGTAGTTTTCCTGCCAAGCCCTTTTCACTCTTGCACATAACTCCTGAAAAATGTCCTGAATTGACCTGGCTGAGCTGTATGTATGAATGCAAACAGCATAGTTTTTTCACCCTGAATTTGATCATTGCCATTACTGCAGTAAGTATAATAAGTATTCACTTATGTTTTCCCTTTTATTGATTTTATAAATCAATCGTGGTCAATAAAATTGGGATTTTTTTGGACAAAAAACAACTTTAATGTCAAAGTAAAAACAGATTGCTTCAAAGTAATATCAATTAAATAATAATGTAATGTGAAATAAGTGACTGCATAAATATTCAGTCCCCTTAAATCAGTATTTAGTAGATGCTCCTTTGGCTGCGATCACTGCACTGAGTCTGTATGGATAGGTCTCAGTCTGGCTAGCTTTGCTGTATGCTTAAGGTCATTGTTCTGCTGGAAAATAAATCTTCTCCCAAGCCAGAGGCCTCTTGCAGACTGGATAAGATTGTCCTCCAGGATTTTCCTATATTTTGCTATGTTCATTTTACCCTCTACCTTTGCAAGCCTTCCAGTGCTGACTGCAGAGAAGCATCCCCACAGCATGACGCTGCCACCACCGTGCTTCACAGTAGGGATGGTGTTTTTGAGGTGATGTGCAGTGTTTGGTGTCTGCCAACCACTTTCTTGTCTGATGAATAAATTGATGAATAAATTAAATTTCTTTGCCAGCCTGTGAACAAGCAAGTCAGGAAATTTTTCAGGGTAGCCTACCCAGAAGTTGCAAGAGTGGAGAGGACTCTTCATCCACCCATTCATCTTCATCTGCTTATCCGAAGCTGGGTCGAGGGGGTAAAGCGGCTAAGCAGGTCCACCCAGATGTCCTTTTCCCCAGCGACCCTTTCCAACTCCTGCTGGGGGATCCCGACGCATTCCCAGACCAGACAGCATACGTAATTGTGGGATAAACTCTCTAGTAGAGAAATTTCAGGGTGAAGTCAGGGTGAAAACCCTGCAGTTTGCATTCACATGTAAGGCTCATTTGGGCATGTTCAAGACATTTTCAGAAATTTTGCACATGTGTGAATTGCGCTTTTTAGCATATACCCCGCCTTACATATGAACAGGACTAGATCAGCAAAAAGATAAGAGGTGCTGCTTTGTCCACACAGGACACAAAGGAGCTTTAATGAGATCATTCCACAAACAATATTACTGGTTCACACTGCCTCTGGTGTAATGGTAGTGGTTTAGCTGATGTGCTGTACTCACATGTATCTGCTCAGTGTGTTTTGCTGGAGGAGCTAGAAAATCTTTATTAAATCCAAGCACTGGTTTAAGGTAACATGTAGGTCTTAATTTTTCAGTAATAGCTGTTCAGTGATATCCAGTCATTACTTCCTCACAGATAAATAGTCATTATCCATTGCTGGGGCCATCATTAGAGGGCTAAATTCCAGTTTCCCACCCAAGCATGAAGGACTCACAATGATACAGCAGACTGGCATTCTGCTACCTCTCTTATCAACTAGACCATGATCACTCATGATTTTAAAAAAAAAAAGGAAAAACAGAAAAATGAGGTTTGTTTGGCAGCACCTTATGGAAATGATCAGTTTTGAGTTTATTGTTTGCTGCTCCTTAGATAAGATCAAATCAAACTTGCTGCTGACCCAAGTAATCACACTTCCAGTCAAAATCAATAAGGGATTGTCATTGTAGGATTTCAATTCAATATAATTTTCTTTCTATCAGGACATCTATCAGTGGTGTGGCAGCGAGTGTAACCGTTTTGAGAAGTTGAAGTGTGCAGAGGTAGCCATCGACATCAGGGATAATGAGAGAAACGGCCGAGCCAAACTACATCATGTGGAGGAGGGAGAGGAGCCGGCAGCTGTCATAGAGGTGATGCACAACCTAACACATTTAAAATGAGAGAAACACATTCCTTCTGGTGAATTCAAGCTTCTAGCTAAAGTTTTTTTACATCCATGAATGTGGTAGCTATAAGTACTCCTGATGCATTTCACAGCCACTGAGTTAGTCAGCGTGGGAACCAGTGGACACAATGTGGTCCTTTGTGATGTCCAGCTTATGTGCCAACTGTGTGCCAAGGGGTCATTGTAAACACTTCCCCTACAACATGAGTGAAGGGCAAACTCTAGAGAGGCCACATGAGAGGGAGAGGGGGTTGGGTGGCACACAAATTAAAATGTAGAAATTTATCAAGTTAAAGTTCAAGCTGAGAAAATTTGGAGAAAAAGTTCAGCAAAGCCATCATAATCAAGATTTTTTTCTTTTTAGTTTCACGGTATAAAGGAAAACAACAACAAAACGACAAGTGAAAGGACTCATTATTTCTGTATTTCAGGTTTTGGGGCCCAAACCAGCCATTCCTCCGGGTACCCCAGATGATGAGAAGGTGGACACCTCTAACAGGAAGAAGGCTGCCCTCTATATGGTGAGGAATATAATTGAAATATACACTGAATATAGCACAGCTAATGATAACAGCTCCTTTCCTTTATAAACTAATGGCATTCAGTGTCATAGAGGTTATTCATTTAACTAAATTGAATCTTTATTGGTAAGGTTGCGTAAATTTACAGTGGCATTGAAATGGATGCAGATCTTTTTGACAGATCTTACGTTTTCACATCTTATTTATATTCATTCACACTGAAATTTAAAAAGCTCGATTCAGATTCTTTGCTCAGATCTGTGTTTTTTTTTTTTACTTTCTAACACGTGGCCCGTATCAGACTCCTGTATGAACTTCATGGATGAACAGAAAAAAAATGACCAAGATTTGACTGAATTGATCAGATTCTGTGCAACTTGTGCTGCTCAAATTGTCAGGAAAAAAAAATCAGATTAGAGTCACATGAAAGAAAAAAATAAATTCCAGGTCATTTTTGCCTGCAGTGTGTGTACAGCATTAAAGATATAATAATAATAATAATAATAATAATAATAATAATAATAATAACAATAATACATTTTATGTATAAAGTGCTTTTCAAAAAGTCAAAGTCACTGTACAAAAATAATTAAGAGAGCGGGTGTGGGTCAGGAGACGTGCTGCGGAGTTCTGGATGTATTAAAGTTTATTGAGGACTCTTGAGTATGTGCCATAAAGGATGCTATTGCAGTAATCAATTCAGGACGTGATGAAAGCGTGGATGAGAGTTTCAGCTGCAGGGAAGGAGAGTAGTAGACGGATAGGGGCTGTGTTTTTTAGGTGAAAGAAGGCAGTTTGTGTAAACTGGGTGACGTGCCGATCAAAGAAGAGATGACTGTCGAAAATGATACCAAGATTGCGGGTGTGAGGAGGGGGATAGGGTGAAAGTGTCCATTTGGAAGCTGAAGTTATGGATGGATTTGGCGATGGATGAATTTTTCACTATCTTATGATATAAGACAGGATGAGAGATTTTCTTTGGATTTTGTCATCAGACTTCACAGAAATAATTTGAATTGAATTTGATTGATTTGAATATCTTGATATTTTTTAAAACAATGATTATTTTTTATCTCACACGGATATTTATTTAAAATTTTGAAAAAGCACTAATTGAAAACAATAAACTGAATCTTGTCTCAATGAGTTGAGATATCAAAAGTTCACAAGTTTGATAGATTTTTACCCTGTGGCGCATTTCATATAGTAGGCTATAAAATTATTGTATTTCTTTCTTTTTTTTTTTTTTTAACTCCCACAAAGTTTTTTCATACCTTTAAATTTTTTAATGATAAAAATTTAAATTCAAAGGCTTAAAAAATGCTAACCCTTTATTGACCATGTTTTCTCACAGTTACTTGTTACTAGTTTTCCCCTATGAACCAAAATGTTTCATTTCATATATAAGGCTATAGAATTACCATACTTTAAATTATTTACATTTTTTTTGTTACCAATCTTCCTCAACTCATAAACATCAAATATTCATAACTTCTAAGAAATGTAACCCTTGCATTGCCAGGTTCTTTCATGGCATCCCCTGAATTTAGATCCGGAAAAGAAGACAAAACTGAGTTATTTTCAATATAATACTGAAAATCATCTTCAAATCTTTTTTGGATACCACATCAACACAAGTAGAGGTATTAAGCACGCAGTAATGAGCCAATTTATTGTCTCTAATTATCAGAAATTACAAAGGAACTCCTGCATGAAACATTACCAACATGTTTGTGCAAACAAAAAGATTTATCTTTGGGCTTTAATGTGTTTAATTGGATTGGATATTGGATAGAGTTGGAGACTAGGAAGAGGGCGAGAGTGGAAAATTACATACAGGAAAGAAGCTACAAGCCAGATTTGATCCTGGTCCACCTGCTTTGATGGCCTGCTTTGCACATAACTGCCAGGCTCCTGTATTTCTCTCCTTAACACCTATTTATGAAATATATGTAGTTTTCTATAATTTGTACAGAGTAGGACTTATTTATTGTCCTCTATAATGATCAACTATGTATTTTATGTACTTTGTCTTGTCAGCTGTGGTCTTGTCAGTTGTTTGCTTTTGCTACATGGGATGTTTGTGTGTTTTGTGCCAATTTTATGTGGGACTACAGATGGAAATTAGCAACTCATTAAATCTAGTGCAACCATTTTTTAATTTACTATGTATGAATGATCAGTGTTATTGCACATCATCCTTTGATAAATAAATAAACTTAACTAAACTAATCAGTGTCATTCGAGGAGAGGGTGGGAGCTACAGACATGGGTTAGTTGTGGTACAAGCCTGCAAAAGTAAAACATTGGTTGAACTTAAAACAAATGAAGTAATCAATCACATGAAACATTTTGAATTGAATCAATACATTTTTTTTTTAAATTAGGTAAATGTAACTTTTTTAAGTTCATAGAAACTATGTTTAAAGGTTTAGCAAACTGAATTATTTTAGATTGTCCTAAACTAAAAATAAAAAATTCCCTTAATCAACTGATATAAATATTCCACTCATTTGAACTTCATATGTTTAAGTTCATACAACCATTTTATAAAGGTTGGAGAAATGACATTTTTTAGGTTGTTTAAATTAAGAAATAATAGTTGTTTTATTTTAAATGTAAAGTAAAGCAAATTAAATTTTCTAAAAAATGCTTTAAATAGAGAATACAGCACACAATCCTTTATCCATCAATCCATTTTCTATACCACTCATCCCACTGGGGGTTGTGGGTAGTGGGGGCTGGAGCCTATCCCAGCCAATTTAGAGTCACCATTTAACCTAATGAAAATTTTTTTGGAGGTCAAAGGAGGCCAGAGTACCCGGAGAGAACCCACGTGTGCACGGGGAACAGGCTAACTCCACAAAGAAAGGCCCAGACCGGGAAGCAAACAAGCAACCTTCTTGCTTGAGGCAACAGCGCTAAACCCTGAGTCACCATGCCTCCCACAAGTCTTGAAAGTCAACTCAACACATTTTTCCTGAAAACTCTTGCTACTTTGGCCCGATGGGAGAGCAGAAAAGTATTAAAGGGGAGATATTTTGCCCTTTAAGACAAGTTTATATTGGTCTCAGAGGTCCCCAAAACATGCCTGTGAAGTTTATTGCTGAAAAAACAGTAGTATAGGATTCTTGCAGGAAATGGATGTCGCTCTCCTGATGTTTCAGGCACTTCTATCCAAAGTTTAGAACCTGACTGGGATTTGAACCATCAATCTCTCAGTCAAAAGCCAGTAGAGTAACCCACTGAGCTAAATTGGAAGCAGGAAGGTCAGTACTCAAAATGTCCTTCTTAACATTTATTCAGGCATAACAGGCCACAACAGATGCGTTTCGACACCTAGGTCAACGCTGGATGCCTGTGCTGGAGTGTAGAGGGAGAGCCACTCAGAAAGTGACGGCTGCTGTTGCATCAAGTGTTTCTTGAATCCACTCAGGACCTATGGGATGTTGTTACGAATGTGCTTGCGCACAGCAGGCTTAATGCAATAAAAATACATTGATCTAATGACAGAATTTAATTTGGTGTCCAGCTGCCAGTTTAAATAAAAAATATAGGTTCAACCATTAAGATAATTTGAAGATTTAGATTTAATTAACAAATCAATAATTTTAGGCTGTTATAAAATGAAAAATCACATCAATCTAACAACAGCATTGTTGTACTTTTTTCAGTGTGTAATTAATGGTGACCATGAGAAAGATTTGGATGTAGCTGTTGTGCCAGGTTTTTTTAAAGATACATTTTTGGGGCATTTTTTGCCTTTATTCATAGAGAAGGACAGTGGATGGAGTTGGGAATATGGCTGAGTGGGGGATAAGGCTGCATACATGGGGCACACCTTAACCACTAAGCCGTCTATGCCCTGTAGTGGCAGATTTATCAGAAATGGACAGTTTTTCCTTACCTAAAGAAGAGCAAATAACTGCACTGGAAGCTTTTCTTGTTGAAAAGATAGTATTGTAAAAGTATTGGAAATTTGGACATTTGAACATGCACTGGTACACAATCTAAAATATGCAAGTGTGAAAGAATAAATTTGAGAAATGTTACCAAAAAAATGAAAGTTTGGAGGATTTGAAAACCCTTACTTAACCGTCTGTCTCTGCTTTGTAGATCTCTGATGCATCTGGTTCAATGACATGTTCACAAGTGGCTCCATCCAGTCCTTTCAAACAGGCCATGCTGTCTCTTGAGGAGTGCTACATACTGGACAACGGGGTGGACAGGAACATCTTTGTTTGGAAAGGTATTAACAGCTTCACAGAGAATCAAGTCTAATCAATTTAATTTACCACTAGTGGACTCCAATGAAGGTGTAGAAACAAGGTGTTTTTCCCAGTCTTCTCATCACTCTCTCCTCTCTGACTCCATGCAGGTCCTAAGGCGAACATGTCGGAGCGTAAGGCAGCCATGTCAGCAGGTCAGAAATTCATCAGAGACAAGGGATATTCCAACAAGACGCAGGTAGAACAAACATGTGCATTATTACTCAGGCAGAAAACACAAGTCTTGTTCTTCTTTACGACAAAAATGCTTGTCATTCAGCAAAGGCTAAAAATACCTTAATGTCTTTTTGTAGATCCAAGTGTTGCCTGCAGGAGCCGAGACAACTCTGTTCAAGCAGTTCTTCAGTGACTGGAAGGACAAAGATGAGACTACAGGTCCCAGTAAGGCTTACACCATTGGCAGCATAGCCAAAGTGGAGAAGGTCCCCTTTGATGCCTCCTCTCTGCACTCTAACAATACCATGGCCGCACAGCATGGCATGGTGGATGATGGGAAGGGCAAAGTCCAGGTATAAAGGCATGAAAAATTTAACTTTCTATTTAAAAAAATGTTAGACAAGGCTGGAATAAGTGTTTATGGACTTCCTTTCAGATCTGGCGTGTTGAAAATGGAGCCAGAGTCTCTGTGGACCCTTCCACCTATGGTCAGTTCTACGGTGGAGACTGTTACCTGATCCTCTACAGCTACAGACAGGGGTGCCGGGAGCAACACATCATCTATACCTGGTGGGTAAAAAGTGAGCAATGTGCAAACGTGCACAATTTAGCTTGAGTAATACAGCGCGAATTACAAGCTGTGGCAGAGCAAGTACAAACTTTGCCCCACCACACCCAGTCTGAAATCGTGGACCAGGACGTAAACAAGACTTTGTGTGTGTTTTCTGTCTGTGTGTGTGTTAGGCAGGGGCTGAAGTGCACGCAGGATGAGCTGGGAGCCTCTGCGTGGCTCACAGTGCAGCTTGATGACTCAATGGGAGGGTCCCCAGTTCAGGTTAGAGCTCGATTCTGATGCACTGATCACCTTAGTATCACATAAAAGCAGTCTCAGATTTACTCTTTACTACTACAGTACCAGTAGAGTGTTAATCCTGAAAGTCATAGTGTTGAAGGAATCATAAACTGCATTGATTATGATTAATTTAGTTGTTTTTTCCTGAACTACCTTGAGCAGCTATACTAACTGTTGTACAAGTATTCTGAATAAAAAGGATTGTGGAAGTTGTAGCTAATGTGTCAAAATAAGTTAAAGTTAACCTGATCAGTTCAAAAGCTTTCTTAACTTTTTTTTTGTTTTACTTCCTAGTTATTATTGTTTAAATGCTCACAGAGAAAATCATGGCTGGTGACTTCATGACAACACAAATGTCAAAAAACAATAATTACTGTTCAGACTCTCAAATCTACTTAATCTAATTATTACAGAGGATGAGGCACAGCAGACACACAAACAAAAAAGCCTTTTTTTTTTTGCAGTGAGAAACAACCACCCTCGCCTAACCAGCAGAGGGCAGTGTCACTTTATAGTTTGGTTTGGTTCCACTCCATTCAAACTGAAGCCTTCACTAGTCCATACTCCACAAATCAAATGTCCAAAAACTGAGACATGCTGAGATGGGGACAAAATTATTAGCCCCCTATAAAAAATTCTGTTTTCCCTACTTTTAAAAACTGAAATTCTCATAGGGGGATAATAATTTCATCATCTTTGAATTTAATACATAAATCAGACATAAAACCTGATTATTTGCCAAGAAGAAATTTTGTTTTGGACAGCTGCTGACATCTTTACTGTATGTCAGTAATGCTATTATCAAAGAGGTAAAACTTTCATCTGAAACCTCTGATAGAAGGTTATGTTTCAGCCAACTCCCTTTAAATACTCTGTACTAAAAGCAGGTGGCATTTATGATCACTGCTGCTTTATCTGAGAAATTTAAACTCAGTTTTTCTCTGAAATCAGGCATTCTTTTTTTGTCCTATTCATTGTGATATTTTTACTCACTGACCACTTTATTAGGCACACCTGCTCAACTGCTCAGTAACACACCTTTCTTATCAGCCAATCACATAATGGTCGCGATGATGTGCTGAAGTTCAAACCAAATATCAGAATAAAGAAAGGTGATGTAAGTGACTTTGAAAGTACCATGGTTGTTGATGGTGGCTGTCTTATTTATATTCTGACCCTACTATTCAAACATTACAGTAGAAAAGAACCCCCATTCATATTTTTAAATGACTTCCACAGGTGAGAGTGACCCAGGGTCAAGAGCCTCCACACCTGATGAGTCTGTTCCAGGGCAAACCCATGATCATCCACAGAGGAGGAACGTCACGTAAAGGTGGACAGTCCCAGTCTGCTAACACTCGCCTCTTCCACATCAGGCAGAGCTCCTCCCGTGCCACCCGGGCTGTGGAGGTAAGCTGTCTGCCTCCACATCAGCCTGTTAGACTCTGCGCTTGTAGAAGTTTTTAAGTTTCACTTCTCACCTGTCCTCATTCTTCCTCAGGTTGAGGCCAACGCACAAAATCTGAACACCAATGATGTGTTTGTGCTGAAATCCCCGAACGCCCAGTTTTTGTGGCGGGGAGTGGGTGCAAGTGATGAGGAGATGCAGGCTGCCAAACATGTGGTGGACTTCCTAGGGGGCAGTGCCACCCAGGTGTCAGAGGGTAAAGAGCCAGGTGAGTGTCCTTAGGGGACAAGTATATTAGGAATTCATGTGCACAGTGTAATGTATACATAATGTAAAATAATTGGTGTATATATACATAATATATATCATACTACGGCCCCAAATCCAGAAAGTTGGGACACTATGCTAAATTTGAATTAAAACAGAATTCAGTGATTTCAGATCTCATAAACAGTATGTAGATGTCCTGATGTCTAGTTGTAGGAGCTTTGGGCTCCACTTTTCTTAGGTACATGTAGGGGGGCGCCAGCAAAAAATGGTTGGGAAACACTGTCTTCAAGCATGATATTAGGGAAAACATCCATCCATGAATTTATCATTTTGTTTTCTTTAAACCTAAAAGAAAAGTGCTGCATACTGCTTGTGCCTGGTATAGAGATCTGCGGCTATAAAAACTTAGGTGAAGAACATACGTAATTTACTTTCTAGTAAAAAAACAACAACATTTTTTTTGTCCCTCACAGCTGATTTCTGGGCTGCTCTTGGTGGCAAGAAGGAATATCAGACCTCCAAGAGTCTCCAGAACATGGTCAAACCCCCACGCCTGTTTGGCTGCTCCAACAAAACTGGAAGACTGATTGTAAGTCAGAGCAGGAAATGAGAAGAGAAGGGTTTGTTTTGCAAATGAAGTTGATAGGTGTAGATGTGGGAGGACTGCTTTACTCTATGCTGTAAACACAGTATGTTTTTACTGTAATATCAAATCATCCGCAAACAGTCAGTCAAAGTTTTCTTCTGTCAGGTGGAGGAAGTGCCAGGAGACTTCACTCAGTCTGATCTGGCCACTGATGATGTCATGCTCCTGGATACCTGGGACCAGGTGAGACAACCTCTTTTCAAAGCTTGCAGAAGCATCTCTGATGCATGGGAATATCTCACTGGAAATATGAGATTCAGGGAAACTGTGGTCATACAATTAAAACCCTGCATTAATAGAGTCTGTTAGACTGACTTTGTTCTATTCCGGCAGATCTTCATTTGGGTTGGGAAAGATGCTAATGCAGAGGAAAAGACTGGAGCTCCTAAAATAGGTTTGTAACATTAAACCATCCAGAAAAGAACAAAATGTACCACTCAGATCAAATTGCCTTGCTCAAATTGCGTTCTTGCTGCATGAGCACTGAACTGTCATAGCTACTGTGCTTTCACTATTCCTCAATACTGAAAGGTACAATATGTTAAACAGTTTCTTATCTTATATCAGACATAATGTATAAGTTTTCAAGTTTCATAACTACTCATTATATGATTTGTTCAATCATTTTTTTACTCTAAAGCTGACTGCCAAAGCCCAGCGTGATTCTGTTTTTCTGTGCAACTTTAAGAGAGGATATTTTAACTCAGACTTATATTTTTGGTAATCTTGAATGGGGAAAGTGACAACAGGTTTTTACAGAGTAATATCAATTTAAAAATGTGTGATGTAATAAAGGTAACTGTATAAATATTCACCCTCTTCAAGTCAGTATTTAGTAGATGCAGCTCTGGCTGCAACCACATCACTGAGTCTGTGTGGATAGGTCTCAATCAGGCTTGCACATCTTGACACTGCACTTTAACTCAAGTCTTCTTTGCAAAACTGTTCAAGCTCTGTCAGATTGCATGGGGATTCAGGTGTGAAAACCCCTTTAAGTCCATCCACAAGTTCCCTAATGGATTGAGGTCTGGGGTTTGATTGGCTTCTCCAGAACATTCACCTTGTTGTCTTTCTATCATTTCTGTACAGCTTTTGCTGTATGCTTCAGGTCATTGTCTTGTTGGACAATAAATCTCTTTACCTAGCCGTAGTTCTCATGCAGACTGAATAAGGCTGTCCTCCAGGATTTCCTTTCCGTCCTTTACAAGCCTTCCAGGGCTGGCTGCCAAGAAGCATCCCCACTGCATGATGCTGTCACCACCATTGAAGAGGTGTTTTTGACAAAAAAAGCCAAATTACATTGACCATGATTAATTTATAACATCATTAAAAGGGTAAAACATCCAAGGGGGTGAAAACTTTTCAAGGCAGTGAGCATAATAAGCTGCATATTATGATGCCACACTTATCCATATTATTATAGCCATATCAAGTACAATGTAACAGTATTTGCAAGTGGGAAGAAATTCACAAAACACTAGATTTGTAAAAGACCACCAATTTTTTTCCATATTCATATGAGCTTGCAGCTTTTTCAAGTCCAGGAAGCACTCTTTCCTACAACTTCTGACTTTTTTGTTTTTTTACTACAAACAAGTGTGCAAAATATATCATGCATGATCAGATTTCCTTTATAAATGCTTTGTCTTAAATGAAATGTCCTTATCCACTGCCTCTGTCTTATTTCCATAATGATTTCATCTATCTACTTCCCGTCATGCAGCTAAAGAGTACGTGGACTCAGACCCATCTGGTCGAAGAGGACTACCCATCAGCACCATCAAACAGGGTGCAGAGCCCTGCACTTTCATTGGCTGGTTCCAGGCTTGGGATTCCAAAATGTGGGATACGGATCCACTGGAGAGAATCCGTGCCCGTTTCTAAATGCAATACCCTCCTATCAGGCCCCCCCCCCCTGCACTTTCTACTGCCATTTTATCTTAACTCCAGTCCCTAAGTGCCAAAACTAATGTAATCACTGTTATCAGGTTGCCTCTTTGCCTTGGCCAGGTTTCAGTGCATCAGACTACAACAACAGGAGTGCATCCCAACATTAGTCAAATGACTACCTGGTGTAACATCATCTTAAAACTATACTGTAGAAATGATTTACTGATCTGCTGCCTGTTGCCATCACATCCGATCTAAGCCTAAAATATGAATAAAAATGGGAAAAAAGATGTTTTTGAAATCAGGACCTATCCTTTGTTTACTTGTGCTTTGACATTGTCATGTTTTTTTTCTCCGTAATGAACATGTACCTCAGAACCTCCCCATACTGCCCATTTTCCACAGGTTTTGTGTTTACTCATTGGTACTCAAGTGTTGCACTCTTAGAGAAGTTGCATGCTGCATTTTATTTTTATCCTTTTCTGTGCTTGTGAACTTTAAAAGGCGTGCTTTGGTTTGTACGTGTTGGTTTTGTCAACCTTGAAATATTCACATGGATGGCTTCAAAATAAAACTCTCTATTTCAAACATGCATTTTGAGCGAATATTTCTTGGGCTGATGAATACATGGATGAGATTAGTCCTAAATCTGTGCAGATTCTAAAACAGCAGGATTTATTATTTGACTCAGACCTACAGAAACTGTCAGCCAGCTCTCACTGAGTTTCCTCTCCGCTCCTCTCCTGGGAAGTGATTTGGGGATCTCTGTGCAGCTCATAGCATCTGTCTAAGCAGGAAAAAGACATGAAAGCTCAGCTCACATCTGTGCTGTCCTTCAGGATGCACAGGCACACAGGTTTCTGAGAGAAGAAACATCAAGCTTTACAGCCTGAAACTGTCTATCCTGCAGTTATACGGTGTTTTCAGACACCATTGTGCAAATGGCATTATAATGAGCACAGTCTTTACAGTCAGTGTCCTCTGCAACAAAAGTGGATATACTGATGAGCCCTTTAATTAATTTGCTTCCTTTGCCAAATGCTCTGACAGTGAAGGGTTATACTTTATAGCTCCTGTGTGGAGTGTTTTGATGGTTATGAAATCAACCAAAATTAACACTGATGTCACGTTATGAGCTACTAAAGCAAACAAGACTAACTGCATAAAGAAAATTCATTTTTATTTTAATTAGTCTATACTAAGTACCTCAAAATGACACAGTGAAAATAGAATGTTAGAAATTTAGAGAATTTATTGAAACAAAAAAACTGAACCACCATATTGATGTAAGTATTCAAACTCTGCAAAAACTTTGCCTCCAATTTCTCTGGATCATTGCTGAGATGTTTCTATACCTCGACTGGACATGATTTGGAAATGCACACACCTTTATATAGAAGGCCTCAGAGCTGACAATGCATATCAGAGCAAAAACCAAGCCATGGGGTCAAAGGAACTGCCAGCAGGGCCCAGAGACAGAATTGTTGCAAGGCACAGATCTGGGGTAAGGGTACAAAAAAAATAATCTGAAAGTCAGAAGAGCACAGTGGCTTCCATGATTCTTAAATGGAGGAAGTATGACATAACCAGGACTCTTTCAAGAGCTGGTCACCCAGCCAACATGAGCAATCAGGGGAGAAAAGCCTTAGCAAAAGATGGGACAGAGACCCCAATGGTCACCCTGACTGAGCTCCAGTGATGCTGGGTGGAGCTGGGACAAAGTTCCAGAAGGATAACCATCACTGCAGCCCTCCACTGATCTAGGCTTATGACAGAGTGGCCATAGAAGCATCTCTTCAGTGCAAAACACATGAAAGCCCACTTGGAGTTTGTAAAAAAAACACCCAAAGTACTCTCAAACAAGATATTGGGTCTGATGGAACTAAGACTGAACTGTTTAGCCTCAGTTCTAAATGTTATGTCTGGAGGAAACTAGGCACTGTTTATCACCTGATCAGCACCATCCCAACAGTGAGGCATGGTGGTGGCAGCATCATGCTGTAGGGGTATTTTTCAGCAGCAGGGACTGGGAGACTGGCCAGGACTAAGGGCAAGGTGAAGAGAGCATGGCACAGAAAAATATTATCTTAAAATTTTGAATACGTTTGAAACAGAAAGGTTGAAAACTCTGTTTTTTGGGGGGGGGGGGGGGGGGTGATACTTTCTGAATGCACTTATAGCAAAGCAGGACATCATATCACAAAAGTCTTTCTCAAAGTGTGTTGTTTGGGGAAATTAAAAACAATCCATGAAAAAAATTAGCCTTTTGCAACTGAGTTTTAATGTTTAAAAGAGCATAAAAACAGAATGAGCATGACTTACAAATTAATATGATAGGTCCATGACAAATGAAAGAAATCAGCCTGAAAACAGCATGCCATATGACATGACAGAAGCTTATTTAATGTGGGCCACTGTGAAATTTAAAGCTTCTGTAAGGAGTTTTTGAGGTTGTTATGTAACAGACTGAAATTAATGCCAATGTATTTTATGATCTACAACAGCAAACAAGACCATCAGCAATAATATGTATTAAATCTATATAGTTATTTTTATGTCTGTATGTGCTACTGCTGGATAGTGCATGCACTCCACTCAGGCCTGCCATAAGAACTGGCCATCCCCCTGAACAACCCAGTAAATGGGCACTCCCCAGTTGGGATTTATTGACGATATCAATGTGTGCTGGATCAGTAACATTGGTATCCTGGCAAACATTTGCCTTATTTTGTAGATCAAGATCGTATCAAGCTATTACTGGGTCGTGATGTTCAAATTACTTATTCATACCACTTTTTAACTCCTTACTGATTTTGTCCCAGTTTTTATCTGCATTTAACACATTTTTTCATCATTTTAATCCGTTTTTGCAACTTTTTGCCCATTTTGCTACTTTTGACTTATTTTTGCTATTTCCTTTATTCACTTTCACCACTTTATCTGCCCATCTTTATCACTTTTATGCCATTTTCGAACCACTTTTTCAACTTCTTAGCAGTTTTCACCATTTTTCTGCTCATTTTGAACCCCTTTCTGCTTTTCCAGACCTATTTGTGCTGGGATCACATTTTGCCTTTTTGATCCAACTTTTGCCACTCTGTAACCATTTTAAACAACATTTTTCATGCATTTTTTGCCACTTTTAACCTGTTTTTTTCCCTTTTTCACAGTTATTTGAATAGTTTATTCTTAAATTTATTTTAATTCCTTCTACTTTATTATCTAGCATCCTAACATTTGTGCACATCCACTCTAGCCATGGAGTCTGACATTGCTTTCTAAATGGCTTAGCCAATGTTCCCATTCATGTTGTTGGCATTACCAAAAACGGTAATCCTGTTTTAAGGAAAGGGGTCTACATTTTGAGAAAGGCTATATTGTACAATAGTATAGATAAATAAAATTCATATTTTTTTGTTTTTATGAGAGCGGTTATTATTCAGGTTAAATATAGAAAAATGAAATATGGTTATCATAGATTAACTTTACAATGGACCATGATTTTGCTGACCTTCGTGGGCCCCCATTTGGCTGGGCCCCAGAAAGCTCTCCCTCTTATCCCCCCTTAAGGGCGGCCTTGATACTGTAGAGACAACATGTTTAAAGTTCCTGAAGCAAAGACTCACAGTGAGTTGGGGTCACAAACTGAAAGTTCCTGACAAGAGCTTCACATTTTAAGCACTTTGAGTAGCCTATTTTCTTGAATTAGTACGATGCACTTATTTGTGTACCCTTCTTATATTTCTTCCATAGACAGTGCCTTTTGAGATGCAAAATAGCTCTTAGCCTAAAGACAAGTATTATTCAAAAATATCCGTGCTATGCCTTTTTCAAGTCTAACCAAAATAGAAATTGAAGAACAATGTGTTGACGGCTATTGGGCACTAAACTTGAAATGAGACCTTTGAAACCTTCCTTTAAATAGCCATGTAGGCTGCAGCTCCCCCTCACAACAGGGGCGCTATTACGAGCATTCAATGGCACGGTAACCTGCATTACCAGAGCCTATTGCAATGCGGTGGCGCTCCACACATCTCTCCCTGTCTGGTGTTGGCTGTTCGGGGATAAAGCTGAGTGCTACTCGGTCATGTGACTCCTGTTTTTTCTTTCTTTCCTCCTTCGAAGTTGAAAGGCAGAAGCAGAGCGGTGGAGGGGGCCCAGCTTGCCTTCCTTCTTGCCGTTGATGCAACGTTTTGTCTCTTTTCCACCACATTATTGTTTGTTTCTCGCTCCGTGTGATTTATTTTCTCCTGCCTTTCCTTCGCAATGGCGGGGGCTATTATTGAGAATATGAGCACCAAAAAGTTGGTGATAGTGGGAGTTACTCTGCTTTTGTTCCAGGCGTTTGCCTTCATGGTCGGCGGTTTAATTGGTAAGTTTATCATTTACTTTTATCATTTATCAAGCTAACGTTTGTCTTTTTGCGCGCGTGCCTGTTGAAATTCAAACGTTAACGTCTCAACGGATAAAGTTTGTAGTTTGTCTCTTTGTTAAATGCCTTCATACGCACGTTGTTAGTGTTTTTAAAGAATAACGGACGGTAAACGCTAACTTTCTGCCACATTTCACTACCTTGGCCTGACCGATTCGTTCACAAACAATGCGGTGCTTTTTAAAGAGTCACTTTGACTCCGTAGCTGCTGAGGTGCACCTCTGCTAAATCACTGCTTTGTATCAAGGTGTTTGCTGCCTCCATGTCATGACCGGTGGCTTCATTTTCGTCGGCTAAAAATAACAGAGGACACCATACTTTGTGGGCTTATTTCTCAATTTCAGCACTATTCATCAGCCGGTTTTCTATTTTGCACTTCTGAGATGCAAACTCGAATGTTCTTCCACCACCCCTTTTCTCTCCCTGTACCTCCCCCTACTCCCCCACCTCCCCATCCTCACCCCCACCTCTCATATATAATGTCTGTCTGCTGTGTGGAGGCCCCAGGCAGCATCTCTACCTTTCTTTCACTCCTTTCTCTTCCTACCTCCCCTTTTCCCCAAATCCCCACCGCCTGGCGGGCATAGCATTCATGTTTCCTCCTCTCCCTTCTTTCCCTTGTTTCATTTGCATTAAGACAGCCAATCCTGCACACACAAGTGCACACAGCTGTCAAAGTTGCATATTGCCTGAAGGACTGTATTGGAGTTGCTGTCAAGTTTCTTCAAATCCGCCCACTCACTTCCACAGACACATACACACAGAGCTGATAAAAATTGAGTCCATGTGAAAGATGCGTATCTTTGCCTCAGGCTGAATCTGGAAACCATCCACCAGTGTTTGTGTCTCTGTCTGTCCAGTCCCTCACTGTCTACATGGCTGCTGGTGATAAATTAGCTGTTTGGTTCGTTCCTGGCTGAGATGGTTTTAATGAAGCTGGATTCCTTTGTGTTTGCTCGGTGGCCAAGGGCAGCAGGGGTAATTGAGTAGAAAGGGGGTTTTCCCCCCTTGTTTCCCAACAAACCCGGGGACTCGGCATGAGGTCATCAAGCAGAGGGGGACAGCCATTATTCTGGACACACTGATGGAGACCGGAGGAGCAGTGTGCCGATGGACTCGCATGGTCACTATGTAATTGAACGGCCAGTAGTTGCAGACAACCAGGTTTAATTTAGTTCTGGTGTTTCAAGTGCTGTGAAAAAGTATTTGTCCCTTTCTGATATATTGTTTTATTTAGCATATTTGTTGACCCTAAATATGTTACATCTTAAATGTTTCAGATCATCCAAAAAGTTTAGTATCAGTCAAGGATAACCAGAGTAAATGTAGTTTTTAAATGATGATTTCATTTGTTATGGGAAAATAAGGGGTTGTGCCACCCTCAACAGCAACATCCTAAGCAGGTGTTTGCAGTTACTCGCAATGAGTCTTTCACAGTGCCGTGGAGGGAATTTGTTCCATTCTTCCTTGCAGGATTGTTTTAGTTCAGCAACACTGGAGGATTTTTGAGCATGAACAGCCAGTTTGAGGTCATACCACAGCATCTCAACCGGATTGGTGTTAATTTTGTCGAATAAAAATGTTTGTCAACAGCCTTTTTCCATGAGAAAGACTAGACTAAGACTAGCCAAAAATAGATCTTTAATGACTAATGCTGACCAAAAGCAAGTTTAGTTTTCCTCAAGATGTCTAAAACTAGACTAAAATGTAATGGAGTTTTTTTGTTGGACATTCAAAATCCTCCACTGTGGGTAAATTGTCAAAATTCAATGCATCTGTAGCTATTCTGCCTCTAAGCTGTAGAAAGAAGGGACCCCAGGTTTGGCAGAGTGCATAGAACATACTACCATGATTTGGTACCAGATTCAGACAACTTCAGGCAAGAGAATAAATGCTTGAACTAAATGTAAAGACTTAAATGTGAGGACTTTTTATGGGCTAAAGCTACACTAAAATGATTGAGTTTTTGTTAACTAAAACTATAAAGGATAGAAATGACTTAAGTATGACTAAAACTAAAAGGCATTTAATCTTAAGACAAAGACTGAGACTAAAATTACAAATAGCGGTCAGAATTTACACTGAATCAGATCCAAGTTTGGACTTAGACTTTGCCACTCCCAAAACCTAATTTGTTTTTTCTTAAACCAGGGGTTTCCAAACTTTTCCCAGTGAGTGCCAAATACAGAAATATAAGGACGGTTGGGCCACTTTTATGTACCTTACCTTGAGGATATTCAAGTTAGTAAAATTAATCTAATGTTGGTTAAGATTGTTATTAGGTAGGTTTAAATGTGTAGTTAATAGCCGACTAGGCAAAGAACCAATCATTTTAAGGATTTTGGTGTGCCTAATCAGATTTCAGGGGGCCCTGGTCCATCATTGGTACTGCTGTTTGCTGCCATACTCCTTCAGGGCATTATAAATTAGGATATGGTTGTAAGTATCGTCGCCAATATGTTTACATTTTACAGTGTTGTTTAAATTTAGTCTTGGAAAAAAACACATCAACTAGCCTAATTCTTCTTGTCAAAATGTTTGTTTACAGAAGTAACATGGCGGCACCGCCTTTTGCTGAAAATAAGACGTACAATACAGTCAAGCACATGCTTCATGTGGGTCATATTACATTTAATTTTTAGAACTTGCTTTGGGCCAATCAAATATGGACCTCGGGCTGCATTTGGCCCCCGGGCCATCATTTGGACACCCCTTAGACTTGCTGATGTGTTTCAAATCATCATCCTTCTGCATCGAACAAGTGTGCTTGAGGTTGAGGTCACAAACTGATGACCGGACATTCTCCTTCAGGATTTTCTTGTAGAGAGCAGAATACATAATATAAATGACGCAAATTTTCCCTATCATTTTTGTTGTCGAATCGTGAACACAGGGTGTAAAGCTACATGTATTCGTACTGTACTTATTCGGTATGGGCTGCTCGGTTCGGTACAGAAGTGTACCGAATGGATACATGTTGAACAAAGCTCATAAACAGACAGAAAAACAGAGACAACACACTGTCGCACTGTCCTGGCAACCACACAACCACAGCAAACGACAGCAACAGTCTAAATATTCCCAGATAACAGTGTCCTGTTTAGGAACACTTTGTTTCCCAGTAAAATACAACAGTGGACAAAGAGGGGACTCCTTCATGTCTGCAGCTGCGTCATAGGTAAAGTTATCCTCAGATTTCACACGGCTCTAACCTCTTTATCCACCAAGATGGGCTGTAAAAAGTTCTCCCAAACTTTGTAGTAGGTCCCACTGGTTGATAAAGTAATCTAGTGCTGAGGTCTGTGTTGAAATCAGCAGGATAGATGCTAATTAGCATACTTAACAAGCTGACTTACGTTTGTAAGATGATGTCTAATTTATTCAGCCTATTTATTTTAATATAGTTTAATTACAAAAAAAGGTATTTATCCGCTTTAATTACCGTATCGAACTGTACCGAAAACCAATGTACGTGCCGAACTGAAATTTTTCCGTACCGTTACAGCCCTAGTGAACACTGATGTTAACTGAGTCATGTGAAGCCTGAAGGTCTTTAGATGCTCTGGGTTCTTTGATGACTTCCTCGATGACTTGTTAAAGTTTTCTTGGAGTAATTTTGGATGGCCCGAAACTTCTGGGAAGGTTCACCACTGTTTCAAATTTTCTCCATTCGTGGGTAATGGCTAAACGTGGTTTCCTGAAGTCCCAAAGTCTTAGAAATGGCTTTGAGACCCTTTCCAGACTGATAGATGTCTTAGACTTTGTTTTTCCTCATCTGTTCTTGAATTTCTTTAGCTGACGGCGTGACCTGTTGCTTTTTGAGATCTTTTAGTCTATTCGCTTTGTCAGACAGGTGATTACTTTTTTTTAGATAAGGCCAGGTAGGTTTGGGTGGCTTTTTTCACTTAATAAAAGAAAATTCATATCTAAAAAAAGCCTTTTGTATCTACTCAGGTTATCTTTGTATAGTATTACATTTTTTGCTGATCTGAAACATTTAAGTATAACAATTATGCAAAAAATAAGAAATTAGGGTGGAGCAAATACTTGTTAACAGCAATATGTATGTGTGCTTTTTATTTTTCACAGCTATGAACATACTTTAGTGGTTGAAGGTTTCTTGAAGATAACCAAGGATGAGTTTTATGACTGTGTGGAGTGTCTGTTAGCTAAAGGTTGTGTAAAGTGTCCTACAGCGCTCTGTTTCAAGTGAACAGATATGATTAGATGTTCTGATAAGTAACAGGGACAAACCATTACAGGTTTGGCTTACTTTTACATTTTTCTTATGGTTTAATATCCTCAATAATAGTGTTACTTCCTATAAGCTTGTAGGGTTGTGTAAATTTAAAAATTTGCTTCTAATTACTATATAAATTCTTGGTCTTCAATTTTTTAAATATATTAATAAAAGTTAATATAAATAAATAAATAAACTCTCAAATCTCATTTAGAGTCTTATCACTATTAAGACTCTAAATGGGCACCCCTGAGTCTCACACTGAGCATGTCTAATTAAAGTTACTAGACATGCTCAGTGTCTCCTACCACTTACGGTCTTAGTATGTGACATTACGACCACATTAAAACTTTTTTAAAGTACTGGTTTTGTTCTAACCAAGTCCAAATGTAGTATTCAAACGATGTTTTAAGCAAGTGTTTCTTCCTAAAAACAATTTTAAATTCATGAAATTAAACTTTTAGAGATTTCATGAAAGTTGATCCCTCATGGATTTCATGGCAGATCAGTGAAAAGTGTTTGGCCAGATATGATGTGCATCTGATTTTCTGCATGAAATGAGAAAAATATGTAGTGTGGGGAAATATTGATGTATAATTTCATGATGACCACCACATTGTCACAGATTATACTTCAGGTAGCTGACTGCTGGCTAGTGCTATATGAAGTAACTGCATTGTACTTGAATGCAGAGCTCAATTTGATTGGTCAACTGCTCGCATGTGGTTGTAAAATCATGTGGCTGTTGCTTAAACAACATTTTAAAAAACTGTATGATGGCTACACACTAGACAAGTTTTATTTAGCATGATTGTAGGCCTGTTTTGTCACCCAACAATTATGGAGGTGACCTGATTTGAGACTTCATGTAACAGATCATTTGTCTCAATAATCCTCTAGTTTGTGGAGCCAATCAGATAGCTCCTCAGTCAAAACCTCCCAGATTCAGAATCTTAAGTATTAGCCTAAACATTTATATTTTTGATTTCAGGTCAGGCCACCAACAACTGCAATAGCTAATGAGAGTGAGTTGTCACTAACCTGACTTTTACTGCTCACAAACATAAACACAACTATACAGTCAGGATTTCACTCACTCTCTCCTTGATTGTTTTCTTGCTGCGAAACAGAACCCATGCCAGGAAAGCCAGCTGAGGATGTTGATAATCCTCCATATTTGCTTTTCCTCTGAAATTACAATTGATCACACTTGTGTCTGTGGAATCAACCAAGTTGTTACTACAAATTTCTGGTTTGTGGTCCTTGAGTCCTTGAGGCAAAACTGTCTAGTGGGTGTATTCTGAGAATATGTTAAGTCTGTTGAAGCTGTCCATATATCTGTGATCTCCCAGGTTTGTCAGCTTTGCTATTGACCTCCAATGCAGCTTAAAATGTGGTAACAGTTATCCACGAGTATGACAAGCAGTGAACCAGTGCAATTCTGTAATCTATGCAGAGGTTTTTCTTAGCCAAGTTGACTGTCTTGTGACAATGGCAAAAAGCATGGTGTAGTGCTGTCAAAGAGAGTAATGTCAGCCAATCACTATTTTCCTACCAGTATCATCTGTTCTTACAACCCCAATTCAAAAAAGTTTTGTTCCTGTGTAAAGTGTAATTAAAAACAAAATGCAATGATCGCAGATCTCATGAACCCATATTCGTTCACTGTAGTGTTGGCTGAGCTTTGGGATTAAAATGAAATTATAAACCCTACAGTTTAACCTCTATAACTCCTCATCCTTTGTTCATCAGAGTTGTGTTGTCCAAATTATCTGTTTCCTTATTCTTATTTACACAGTTTATGAAACGTAGAGACACTGTTGAGGGTTCCTTGATGAAATGGTAAGGTTACATAGAGTCCACCTTCATTACTTTGTTCTAAATGAAGAGATAGGATTAGATGCACCGATGGTAAGAAGGACAAACTGATTTAATCTGTGAAGATTTCTTAAAGTCATGGTTAGATATTGGGTATAAAAGTGTCCTCCTCACAAGTTTATGTTTGCAGGAGGCACTTTAAACAGTGGATACAGTTTCAGTGTCCCAATTTTTTTCAAGTGCTGAATCTAAGCAGGGCTTTCATCTTCACCCCTATGAGTCAGTTCCTCCCCACAGGAACGTTCAACAGTAATTACAGCTTAAACAGTCTTTGTAGGCAGGTAACAAACAGCATGGCACATTTAGGACTCAAGGATGTCTCTGTTCTTTCCTGATAATTGGTCTTTGCTAATGTTTAACACCTGCATATTTGTTTGCTAGTCAGTCTTTGTGAAGGTTTTTTGGATTTGACATTTGTACATAAATGAAACCATTGTTCTGTTTACACAAACATAACCATTGAGATCATAAGATGTTGTTCCATTTAAATGCTTTTCGTGATGTAATGTTGGAAAAAAAGGTGCAGGGTTGGTCAGGTCTTATTTATTTATTTTGTGAAAATTTATTAAAATCTGCTGTTACCTAAGTGGCATTTCTTGTCCTGAGTCTGAAATAGATTGGGAAGTTTGTTTGCATCTCTAGTTGTAATATAAGGTGACATTCCTGGGAAGCATCTGGGTGGTTTGATTCTTTTTATGTCATGCATTAAGCCTAGTCTGCTCCTATAAACTTAGCATTATTTTTTCAAATAATCAATACTTCTGCTATAAGGTTGTAACCTAGGATTATGTTATTATAATGTAATAATGGGTTGTATTTTATTTGCATAGTTACTAAGTCAAATATCATCTCTTGGAATTGCCTTTTAGTCCAACCAGCAGGCCAGCACCCAAAGAAGCAGTGTTTACTCTCCTATCAAAAACAGCTATCTTTCAACTATCTAAAACATAATCTGTGAAATTGAAACTAAGTTGAGGTAAACTGTGATAAAGTTGCACTTTTAAAATGTAATTTCATTCCACAACAGGTTGGATAATTTATCAGGATGACACTCAATATCTGCAGAGCTGGTTGCCAACACTACATCATTTTTTTGTCCAAGTTTGATCTAGAAAATCAGCTGTGTCTTAAAGGGGTTATTGTATTTGTCTGTCTCAAATCTGAGTGATTCATCTGTGATCTCTTGTTGGAAACTTCAAAGAAAGTAAAGCGGTTTGAATTCTCTTTGAAGGCAGCACAGGTTTTGTTTGGTCTTTGGGAGACCTTTCTTGTAAAATGACTTGTTTTTGTTGAACCTGGTAATAAGAATTTGGGGAAATCCCAGCTCACATTCAAACACACTCTGAGCTAAATGTCCGGTATGATCTTCACCATAGGATATTTGAAATACCTGGGGGTTTAGCTATATGCCTTGAGGTACACCTTGACTCCAAGGCCTGCTCTGGTGTTGTGACATCAATCCACCAGCTATTACAGCTAGAGACCAAAGGTTTTTATATCTGCGTGATAATGATGAATCCTTTCCCAAGCACCACTGAAGTCGTATGAGTAACACCAGCCTTGTCAGGCTCATGAATGTCAAAGTGTAAACAGTGTAATTGGTGCCTGAGAGCTTTTGGGAAATTTCCCTCATCAGCACATCAAAAAGAGAGCACTGCCACCAGACATTCCTAAACAATGGCCAAAATGATTGTCAAAGTGTTTTGACTGGATTTGGATCTAAATCCAGCATTTTCCTTCACTGTTTAATCGAAGCAGCTAGGCTTTTATTAATTAAATTTTAGTTTAATCTTACAGTTTATGAACTTAAGAGAAAACAAAGTTAAGTATGAATTATATGGACACTTGTTTCTGTATTTCAACTTGACACCTAGTCTAACATGTCTCCCTCTTTTTATTTCTCTCAACAGCTCCCAGCCCCACTACAGCGATCCATTACATGGCCACAAAGTGTGTCGACACGGTTAAGCAGCGACAGGAATCAAAATGGTTTATGCCCTGGGGTCCAAACCAATGTGACAAGATCCGGACTTTTGATGAGGCAATGGCCAAGAAAATCGAGGCGAACAACATTGTGTTTGCGGTCCACATTCCTATGAATACCAAAGAGATGAGTCCCTGGTTCCAGTTCATGCTGGTCATTATGCAGTTTGACATCGCATTTAAGCTGTACAACCAGATAGGTGAGAACTGAAACTTCTTTCTTGGATTTACATAAGAGTGAGGACAAAATGGCTTGTGTTTCTCCTTCAGGACATAATTTTATGGTGTGGGAAAAGAAAGGCAGCCTAACCTTGTTGACATCCTTATAAGAGGCTGCTTTTCATCGGATTTGGAAGTGCTTCATTTTTGTAGAGCTTGTGGTTTTATTTTTCCAGCTCTTTCTATAATTTGTCACTTTTGTTTTTTTCTTCACAATCTGAAGAAAAATATTTGCAGAGGGTCACTGTAACCAAGATAGCCACTGAAATATTCACATCCATTGTAACTTCTTATCGCATTCAACATAAATTCAAGTCTAGGGAAATGCCTAATCTATTGTTTTTTTACATTTTCTTACATACACTTTTATTGCAAAAGTCATGGAGTGGTGTTGTTTTGCAATGTTATGTCAGTCTATCAGAGAGAACACTTGTGAAACCCCGAGATGTGTCTTTTTCAGTAGATTGGATTTCTGTTACAATGAAAGGCAGCAAACAATGATGGATGTCCTGCTGTTTGCACTATAAAGAGGCTTAGACCCTGGAGGGCTTGTGTAGATGGGTTTGTCAGACACCCTTAAGGCAGGTTTAAACAGAGGTGAGAGGTAATTCAGATTCATTCTTTGTTGATGCCTTTGAGCAATGAAATGGAACCAGATGATTTACATACTTTGGATGTGAGGTCACCTCCATTTAATGAATACCAACCTCTTTCAGTGTTGAACAATGGACATTTTTAACATGTTTTGTCACTTTGAATGTATAGGATGGATATCTTATATAATGCATTTTCAATTTTAGTATTTACATTCTAGCCTACATTATAATATTTCAAAAACAATGCTATAAAACAGCTCAAGACTGATCCTGTTTTGGACAGGGCCTTTCTATGCATGCATCTACTCTCTCCATTACTCTCTCCAGGTACCCTAGCTTCCTCATAACCTGACTATTTCAAATATCCAGTGCATGGGATTTATTTCACATTAATCTAGTAAAAAAAAAAAAAAAAACTCCCATACACACTATTAGGAGGGGCCGGACTTTTCAATCAATTCTTGGAAGGTGGATGGCCGAACATTCTGTCTCTCAGATACATTATGGGCCAATCAGAGCAACAAGACTAAATGTGGTGGTAGGCATGCACAGCTCCGATAAGTAAGGTGAGCTTGGCAGGCAGTCTGCATGAATGGTGGAGCTTGTTGGAAGATAAAACTCATGCTTGGGCCGGTAGGGAGAAGAACAAAAACATATTCTCTGCCAAGAAAACCTTTTTGTGAAGTTCTTTGCTCTTCTTTCAAAAAAGAGGAGACCCTTAGCTTCCTCACAGACAAAAGACATGCTTGTTTGGTTGATTGGTTATTCTAAATTGCCCATGGATGTGAGTGTATGCATGAATATATTATTTGTCTCTAATTGTTAGCCTTTCAATTCACTGGCAACCTGTCAAGGGTGAACCAGGGTCCAAAATTAACACCCACTAAGTCCTAAATGTGAGCAGTTTTTAAGATTTGGAAGTAACTCTCAGAGGGCTGTCTTGGCAGGTAACTGTACCAAAGCAGTCATTTTATAAAAAAAAAAAAAGATGTCTGATATTTAACACTCTTTGGCGTAATAGTTGTGTTTCTGCTGCTCCTCAAACCGATGCACAACACATGCCCAGGAACGCCAGGCACCATGGGCTACTGGCCTTATTCAGACTGACAGTTCAGTGCACGATAATTACACCATTGTTAAAGCTTGCTTTTGATATAAATAACACAGAGGTGTGGGGGGGGCAGGATCACTGCAAGACGGCAGAGCCAGTTGGAGAGAAAAGTGCTGTTTGTCTGCATGTAAAGCTGAGGTCATACTAAAGGATTTCTTTTGCTATGCTGGTCACTATGTCAGATAAAGCAACTGGAGCCAAAAAATTTATGCCTCGGCGATATGGCCTAAAAATCAAATTCCCGATTTTCTTTTAAAAAAAAATTGATTCACAATTTTTTCTTAGCCTTGTTTAAAAAACACACACAAATGACCAAAAAAGTAAAAGCATGTTTTTATTTTATTTTATCAATTAAATGTAACAAATACCAACTGAAAGGTGAACACCCTTTGAAAAAAATAGAACATATTTCTGTAATGTAAAGGTTCACCTCTCAGACATCATCCGACCACTGTGTGAATGATGGAACTTTATTCTTGCTATAATGTGAAATACTAGATTTATACTTAAAATAAAGGATTTTAAAATGATTAAGTGTCCCTTTACTTTAATGACAAATTGGAAAAAAGGAATAAACTACAGTAGAAGAAATAAAGTTTAAGCACCAAACATTTCCTAGGAGAGGATCCCTAAAACCCCAAATATGGCATAATCTAATGTAATTATTTAACTTCCTGTCCCTGTAACTTTAAGAAATGTAAATTGCCATCAGAACTTCATTGTACTTTGAAAAATATATTTTCTTTAGAGAACTTGTAAATACCATTTTTTTAATGTAGAAGTAGTTTATTTGAGGGGCCCAGCTTCTTTTCTCATTTATCTAGTACTACTTCTCCTGAAAAAGAAAAAGCGAGTGATTAAAAAATGCAGTATTTCTTATTAGAGTACTCAATTAATCGGCAGAAGAATTGAAAGAGTGCTCAACTACAAGAAGACTCGTTTACTGCAGCCCTACTATTGACTACACCTTATTTCCCATGGGGGCGTTCACAATAAAAGCCCTTAACAACTAGAAAAGCACTCAGAGAGTGCAGACCTCCGCCATTAGCCCTTTCTCCCAATAGTGAAGAATCCTTTAAAAACATTCTAATTCCCAAAGTACTCCCTCCCTGGTGGGGTGGAGACACAGTGAGGCAAAGCATTGGCTTTGCCACGTATGGAAGTCATGGCAGAGGTTGAATATTCCTCTATTCCTCCCAGCATTGTGAGTATTCTCGCTACAATTCGCTGTCTTTCTCTCTGTTACGCTCCGACTCGTCTCCTCGACCGGGCGTGCCTCCTTCAAACTCTATAAACTCCAAAACGTTGAATAACTTACTCATGTCCGCCATCTCCTGGTGTAAAGTGGTAACAGCGCAGACCACCACCATTAGCCTTATCTCCCAATAGTACAGAATCCTTTAAAAAATTCCTGGATCCAGATGGTGATCCGGATCAGTCCTGAAATCTAATCAGTTCTTCCTTATGCCATTTCTGACATTTTCTGAAAATTTCATCAAAATCTGTCCATGACTTTAGGAGTTATGTTGCTAACAAACAAACAAAAAAACCCACCTGATCACATAACCTCCTTGGCGGAGGTAAATATCAACAGCTACAGACTTTTATTGTTGAGGAATTGTCGGAAATAGCATTTTTATCATTGTTCAAGTTTCTGCAGTGGTACCGGCAACTTTCTGCAAAGTGCAGTGTTTACAGCTGCATCGCTCCATACATCTATGTCTTGTTTAATGCCACAGCTTGCTTCTAGGACTGAACATGGACTTAGTAAGCGAGTCAGAGGTTTTAACACATTTCAAACTGTTGTTTCAGCGCAATCACTGCAGCACTGAGCTAAAAACAAACCGAGGTTACCCAACTTGTGTAAAAGCCCCAGACAGACCCAACAGATAGGCTCTGCAAAGTGAACATTGGTCCTTATTATTACAGACACTAAACTAAGAGAGGAAAAAACACAGGTATAACCTGTTTAATGTATTACAGTTCAAATAATCTAATAATGCTCTCTCTCTCTTTTTCCTCTCATTAGTATCACTTTTAGCTAAAGGGGGAAGGTCCCCATATTGGTCTTTGCCCTGGGCCTCCAAATGGCTAAAACCAGCCCTGCCTCACTGAGTATCACTGGTCAAACAATGTAACAGACTGGGACACCAGTATCACACTATTGCTGAATCAATATGAATATACAAAAACATTATGATGGCAGAGCTTCATGTTGTCAACGAAGGCATCACTGAGCCAGTGTGAGATTGCATTTCTGATGGTTTGTGTCACGCTCTTTCACGCTCCTGCAATGCTAAAACATTATGGGAATAGACAACTAGTGAGGTATCGATATGAATTTCTCAAGGCATAATGATGGTGAACCTTCATTAATGGAAATGCACTTTTAAACACCTACACAGACAGCCTTCATCTAACCTTCAAACACAAACAAGCTTACTAATGCAGTCTTTGTTTTTGTCCCCAGGCTCTGTCAGATATCTGGTTTCTATTATTATGATGGAAACCAAACTGCAACTTTTAGGGTAACCCATTATGCACCTCCACCCTCTGCACAAGGGTGAACAGAAAGACAGCAAATCAGCTACTGAGAGGAAAGAGAGGAGGGAGGAGATATGGGAATTTGGAAGAAGATGGGGTTTCTTATCCTGGTAGGGTGCTCAAGATCCTGAAAGGAGGGATTAAAGGATGATGGGAATGTCTAATAAGTGACTGGAATACCAGAAAAGTCTGGAAAGACGATTTGACTCTTGATCACATCTTTCGCTTCACGGCTTAAAGTGTAAAGCTCTGCATGTTGATTTCAACTCCAGCTTCACAACACATACTAGTTTCTAATAAATAGAACAAAGAATGGAGATAGTTCATGGTAGAAAGAACAAAAACTTTGCAGTGTTTTCTTAAATGACCCAGCCTTTCTGGTTGGGCTTGTCGAAAGAGTCGTGTTGCAAAGTCGGCCAAGTCATTCGCATCATTTGCTTGCTCACATTCTTGGCCTCTGCTGGATGTGTTCAGGAGCTGTGTGTTTACTGCTTGGCTGCCAGACAGAGGAGTCAGTGATTCAGCCCAGACCACAGACTGCTAGATCTCTTTGCCAGATGCTTCAGACTCATTTTGATTGTTTTGAGCTCTATGAAGTGCTGTGACAACTGCCAAATGTTGAGGAAGGTGACTTTTGGAAATGCAGCAGCAACCAGTTTTAGCTGCTAAACTCAACTTGTTCTTGTAGAAGCTCCACCTCAAATGTACCAGCCAGCTTGTTTGAAATTTAGCATGGGCTTGCGTGTAATGGGGATATAGATACAAGGAAAACAGCTTAAAATGAGCTTTATATGAAGTAACAATCTACCTTTTATTAAACTTTTTCTACTACTACTTCTAACCTCCATCTCCTTTCCTGTTACAAATGAGATCCAGGGCCCTCGTTTGCATTAAAAACATGCTAGAATATGTCTTACAGGTAAAATCTAACATGGTTTTGAGTAGAAAATGTATAAATCTGACATTTTCTTAATGAGCAGACTCATGCATGTTCAGGTTCAGGGACCTCTACGTTAAAGAAAAATGCCTCCAATAGACCAGAAGTGGTAACAACACAGCCTTTAAAAAGTGTGAATATTTATAGAGATCAAAAACTGAAGTGGGATGAGACTGATAAGAGTACAAAGACAAAAATTAGGAGAAAGAAAAATCTTAGAAACTCTCACAGCAAGGGGACTGAATAAATTGTTTCTTTGTTTACTTGGTTACAAACAAAAGAAAGGATGCTGCATGGGAGAAGATGGTAAATTCTGTTGGCTCTGTGGAGAAAACCCTTTCAAAAATCAAGAATAGGTTTCATTTTAAACTGCACAAAAATAATAGGGATCACAGCAGCAAGCAGGAATATATGCAGTGAAGAATTATGGAATACCACACAGTTTTCACCTGTGGACATCACATTTTCAGCATCTTTAACTCTCTCTCCAGCGACACTGTCCCAACAGAGCACATGCTCTTTTACAACATGCAGCCTGCAGAGAGCATGGTTTTTCAAATTTTCCAAGCCAAGATGAGCCATGGCACTGCATTTGATCAGAAGACGATCAGAATAAGTAGGGCTGGGGGTGCAGGTGGCCGAGTGGTTAAGGCGCGCCCCATGTATGTGGACGGCCCAGGTTCGAATCCGACCTGAGGCTCTTTACCGCATGTCTCTCCCCTGCTCTCATCCCTGTTTCCAACTCTATCCACTATCCTCCACTATCAAATAAAGGCACAAAAATGCCCAAAAATAAACCTTAAAAAAAAAAAAGAATAAGTAGGGCTGTCAAATGATGGAAATTTTTAATCACAGTTAATCTTACTCTTTTCAGTAGTTACAGTCCACTATTTGCACTTTTGACTGTTTTTTTGTTTCATTTTGGATTTTTGTAGTTTCTTAAACTTAAGGGTAATTTACTTCCTGTTTGGGTATAGGCCTGCTTTTATTCTGAAAGAAAATAAGGAACTTTGGGTAGGCTGAATATTATGTCATGAACTTAACCTTGGAAAAAAGAACTTGTTATGGATAGAAAAGGAAATACAAGAACAGTTGAAGGTAAATAAAATAGTGTACTTATTTTACATCACTGTGGCTATAGGGAGATGCTGCAGTGGTTGGAGCAAAATTTGCTAAAAGGGACAATAACGTGTTTGCTAAATTGCAAGTAAAAGAAGTGAATGCATTAATACTGAAAGCCCTAAAAATTGCTGTCTATTTGTAGTTCTTTTTCTACCACTGGATGCTGTGCATTAACATGAGCTTATATGTGCACACACACAAACATATACCTAAGTAAATGCACAAGTTGGTAAATCCCTCGCTTGCATGGGAATGTTCTGATGCACTCATCACACAAAGACCCCTTCATACATAGTGTTGATAAATGAGGCCCCTGGATTACATTGAAGGACCCCTTAAAACAGTGGTGGACCCAAATGTAGGTCCCAGAGCCATTTTCAGTGGGTCGCAAATTGGTGCCGAAATGAATGGCTTTGATCTAGGATAGACAGAAGTTCCAGGCAGAAAGGTTTCCACTTCTTTCATTGTACTCTGTTTTGTTAAACACTTAGTAAATTCTGGTTGTTTTCTTGAGATTTTGACTTATTTATCCTGTTGTCTTGGATAGAAATATTTTAAAGAAAGCATTGTTTTTCCCAGAAATTTTCAGACCAGCCATCCTTTTAATGTTAAGTCTTCCTTGCTGCATGGGATTTTTCTTAAGACACGGGACATTTTGTTAATATTAGATGCTGCAGAAATCCAAGATTGGCAACAAGGAAGACACTTGAATGACAATTTTTGGCTTCATAAGCATTTTAGGAGCAATTTGAGTTTGTTACCCTGTCTACAAACGAGTGGAAAAGACGCTGTCAAGCAAGACTTCAGTATATGTGCAATGACTGTTTAAATCAGTGGCTCTCAACTGGCCAGGCATCAGGATCCACCGGCTCCTCCTTTAGAGAAATCACAACCCAGTTTTTAGAAAATAAATCTTTATTTATTTCATGAATTTTGGTCAATCAGTAGTCACTGGTTAATCAGTATTCTTGGCTACCATTACACATCATAAGAACACTCCAAAAAAAGTTGACGTTTGGACTCAATGTAGAAAACTTATTGAAAAAAGGATCATAGGACTAAACAAACACATTAGAAAAACACATCATTACTGAAGGATTTGCATGCATACATCTTATTTTACTCAATTTTTTCGAGATAGCATGGAAGTTTGGTAAATTCTCAAATGATTTTCTTGTTATCTTGTGTAAACCAGCTAAATTTCCCCAACAAAAGAGAGAGAAATAGGTAGCGATCTTGAGAAAAATATTGAATTTTACTCGTAATCATAAGGAATCCTATAAAAATACATGTATGAAATTACTGTATGACCACTTGGGGCTTCAGTGGTTTATTTTTGTCACATTTTTTCCCTGGTATACATTTGCGACCCGCTAGAAAGAGCCTTGCGACCAGCTTTTGGGTCCTGACCCACCAGTTGAGAGCCAGTGGTTTAAATGACATGAATGACATAACCCTTGCTTGCTTACTTGTAAATGTTCCTGAATATTACCTGCTGTATTTGTGCATCTTTGTTCACCCTGAAATCACATGGAAATTTACTGTGGCTGGCAGGTAAAATTCTGGATGAAGTTGGAATGAGCTGCACATGTGAACACAAATGGCTGTATTTTCTCCCCAAAGTATTTTTTTTTTTTTTTTTTTTTTTTTTTATGATTTTTACCAATTAAGAAAATGACTTCAGCTCATCAGTCCCAATCCTGACCACCACAGTGGCCAAAGGAAGTATTTCAGCCATCTGATATATGAGCTCATGGCAAACTCTTCCTGCACAACCTTATCTGTGATACATTGTACATCCCTGAGAAGAGCCTCACCCTTATTACCCACTCCACCCACCTGCCCCTCTCCACCCCGGCACCAGGCACCTCTTGGCCTGAGTCCAGCAATAACACAGCTGTTGAGGAGGCTTAGTCACCGTGGCGATGGCCGCTGGACTGGAGTGGAATGTTTGCATGAAGTGAGCCGACATTCGAGGGCGTCTTGTCTCGACCAATGGCGAAGTGGAGGGCATTGCAGAGACAGTCGGCTGCCAGTTCTCATCTGGTTCACTCTCCCCCTCCTCTGCTTTTTTTTCCCTTTCTCGCAGCACAGGCCACTGGGTTTCTTTCTCTTCACTCCAGCTTGTTTCATAACGGCACAAGAGGCACTCTGGAGGGCTGGAAGAGAGAACACTTGGCTTTGTAATGTGATCTAAAGATGCAGTTTTAATAGCTTGGCTTTGGATGCTTTTGTTGGAATCACTGGGTTGGGGTGTTGGAGGCCTGCTCAAGGTCTTATTGGAGTTTATGTCAAGTAGGAAATAACCTAGATTTAGGCCACCATGGGGAGCAGACTGAATCACTGAAATATGATGACATCCTGATGTGATTCAGCTCATGGTTTCAGACTCATACTCGTTTACAGGACCACATAAGAGAACACAAATTGATTTACCTTGCAGAAACATGTTTGTTATAAAGTGTACTGAACTAAACCTTGTTGAAAAGAACAAGAATTAAAGAACCATGAGACCACTGAAAGATGATTATTTTTAAAATGAAAAAAATATTTACACATCTTTTTAACATGGTGAAATTGTGAATGCAAAGCTTGGGTATGATACCGGAAAATGTACAGTATGGTTTCAGACTGTGTTGGAGAACACTGCGTGTCAGTGAAGGCAGCGCTGTCACTTTGATGGTCTTACAGTTTAAAGGCCTCATCTGTCATCAGAACTTAATCTCACCTCTGGTGTAGTAACTGCCAACAGAGCTGTGCAGTGTGAGACTTGTACTGAAATTCAAACCATCATCTATGTCTCTTAAGTACAATTTTTGCTGTCATAATTCAGTGTTCTATGTTATTTCTCTTAAAGGTATCATATGAACTGTTCCTAAATTGTACTAATTGTACATTGCACTCAAAATAACGAAACACTTTACTTGTTTATTAGATATGTCTGATGCTCTGTAAAATAATAGCTGTTGTGTTAATTTTCTTCTAGATGATGGGGCGATAGTCACCATTGAGGTGGGCCTGGCCTACAGAGACGACACTGTCAGCGAATGGACAGAGATGGCGCACTCATTTGAGCAAAGGAAACTCAACTGTAACTTCACTACAACAAAGGTGCAGAAATTACACTGACTTAGAGTTGTCAGAGTTCTTTATTTCATTGCGATGCTTACAAATATCAATATCCATAACTGCTTTGGTACCACTGCAACAAAAAGTTCCCCCTTGATATCCAAAACTGGTTACTTGACCTCAACCTGCACTTTCCCAAGAGTCTGTTTCTGAGGGCATTAAGGACTCTTCCTCAAACACAGTGCTTCAAATCACATCTCGTAGAAACTTTGTGGCCCACAACTCAGATTGTTAAGGAGTCTTATTTAGTTTTTGATATTTTCAAGGACATCAAAGTATTTCTAATATTTGGAAAAATGTGTTTTAAATAGGGCTGAATGATTTGGGAAAATAATCTAATTGCGATTCTTTTACCCAGTATTGTGATTGAAATTTGATATGCGATTATTTCTTAATTTCCTCATCTCATGTACTCTCAGACAAAAACAAGCAATTCATTCTACTGTAGCAAACACAATATTATATTAAACTAGGGCTGAACAGTTGTGAAAAATAAGTAATGGTGATGATTTTGACACATTTTGGAAATTGGATATGAACTGTTGTAGTAAAGGGAATGATCTTTTTTTTTAAATTCTCATATTTAACAAGAAAACCATACAAAAATGAAGAAAATAGTTTTTTTGTACACTATTCTAAAAATCTGCTACTAGAAAGATTGCATGATATGTAATGCATAACATCTCTGCTGCAAAAAAGTTTCAAACTGGTATTTTGACACAAATTTCAGGTTAAAGAAATAAATATTGCACCTTCTGCGATTTGAAAATTGCAGCAGGCCACATTGCAATTCAATCTGATTTGCGATTAATTGCCCAGCCCTAATTTTAAACTAGTTGTTGTGTTTTCCAGACCTTGGAAAATGAGGGGCGTTACTATGAATGTGATCTGCTGCCATTCATGGAGGTGGGCAGTGTGGCCCATAAATACTATCTCCTAAACATTCGCCTGCCTGTCAACGAGCGTAAGAAGATCAATGTGGGGATTGGAGAAATCAAAGACATTCGTCTTGTTGTAAGTTGAAATTGAAAACACTGTCAGATATTTTTTTTAAACTCTGGCTAATGCGACCCACACTTTCAGTTGTCCCTTTTCACATTATGATAGTGTTACTTCCAAGCCCTCTCATTATGTTTGTTTGTTGGCAACCAACAAATGACACTGATGTCACTTTTTTCCTCCTTTAAGAGCATCCATCAGAATGGTGGCTTCACCAAAGTTTGGTTTGCCATGAAGACCTTCCTTACACCAAGCATCCTCATCATCATGATCTGGTACTGGAGACGGATCACCATGATGAGCAGACCTCCTGTGCTGCTGGAAAAGTAAGAAAACCCCCTCATGATGAAGCAAAACTGGAGGAAAACTGTTGGACACTTTTATGATAATGATAATTTTAGGATTATTTGAACTCCCAAATCAACAGAAGATCTTGTAACTATTAAAAAAAAAAAACAAATATTTAAAAAGTAAACAAAGCATATCTGGTGACGACAGTTCAGCTGTTGGCTAGCCAAGTTATTCTAGATTTTAAAAGATAAGAGATTCAATCTACATCTCCATACAGGACCACAGCAGACACTGACCTTTTGCCCTTTTCATGAAAAGCCCTGAACCAGACCTGCCAAAAGAAATGGCTGGGCCCCTGAAAAAGGAGAGCTGAAATGGGTAAATCTGTCGCAAGGTCTTCACCCTTCAGGCCTGAAGGAGTGTGTCGGTCTAATAAAGTTGTTTTCTAAACTACAAGTGTTGCTGGAGATTTCTATTCTCTTTTGGGCCCCTAAAAACCCAGAGAATGGGACCTCCCCAGTTGTGATTTAGACGTTGTCAGTGCATGTGTGTTGGATCAGTAGCATGGGCGCTTGCATTCATCCTGGCAAACAGTGCCCCAATTTGTTGATCATGATTTTGAAAAGATTTATTTGGGCCCTTTACCCCACTTCATAACTTTTTTCCATCCATTTTTGCCACTTTGTTGTCACTTTCAACCCAATTTTGTTGCTTTTTACCCATTTTTGCCACTCTTTTTGCACCTTTTAAAAGTTTTTTTTTGTTCTTTTTGCCTATTTATGCCACTTTCTTGCCACATTCAACCAATTTTTCCCCTTCTCATTCATTTTTGCTGCTTGTAGCCCATTTTTGAGACTTTTAACTCATTTTTGCCTCTTCTTTTAACTGCTTTTAACAAACGTTTGCTTATTTTTGTCACTTTAACTCATAATTGTCCCTTTCTGCCCTTTAATGCCATTTTTTGATACGTTTAACCTGTTTGTTTCCCCTTTTCATTAATTTTTGCCATGTGTAGCCCATTTTTGCCACTTCTAACCCATTTTTGTCTTTTTTCTCTACTCCTTGCTCATTTTGTTGCCTCTTTCAGCTCATATTTGCAATTTTTTTCTGCTTCTAACTGGTTGTTGCCACTTGTCGCCCATGTTTCCCACTTTCATCCAATTTTTGCTACTTTTGCCCATTTTTGGTCTCTTCACAATTATTCATATCTTTTTTTTTTTTTATTAAAATGGTATCAGTTTCTTCTACAGTATTTTCTGGCATCCTGGCATTTGTGCAAATTATGGCCTAGCTATGAAGTCTGACATTACTTTCCCATTGGTTTAGTTCAGTGTGCCAATCCATATTGTTAACATTACCAGTAAAATGGTAATTTTGTTTTAAAAAAAGAGATTTAAAGTTTTAAAATTGATAAATTGCACTTTTTGCTGCTTTGATAAGAATAGTTAGTATTAAGGTTAAATATTAGATGTGGTAATCACAGCTTAACTTTTCAATGGACCAAGATTTTGCTGACCTCTATGGGCCCTTGGTATGCTTGGGCACTTAAAAGCTCTCCCCTTTATCCACCCTTATGGGCGGCCTTGAATCACAACTTTAATATCAGTTTGTCACTTTTCCACCGTACTCTCATTTCCCATGTCTCCTCACAAATGTTAAATTTGGCAGGAGCTCTCTTCTTATAATAGCTATGAAAAATCTTGTTTTTATCAAAACAGAGAATTACACAGCATAGACTTTGAACAGAAAGGGCAAAATTAAAGCACAAATAATAAGTTAAATTTGTTTTTATAGGCCTAAAAATTAGGGTGATATTCTCAATGGTGGTCCTGGTTGTAGAGTATATGATTATAAGCACCGGTACAATTTGACATTATAATTCTTACTGAGACAACTTCTCCAGGATGAACAAGGCTGGCTTTTAAGAACTTTATTTACATTTTCTAGGAATTGTTCTTTTTGAAGACATAGTTGGGACTTGCAGTGATGGCCTCAGTGGTGAAAGGGGGTATTAATTATGGATGAAATGTACAAATAGGGCACTCTTAACTCTGTGCTTAGTAGGTCACTGTCATCAGACAGGGATGCCCATAAACCATTAGTGGAGTAATTTTCATTTCAGACCATCAGCAGGTCATAAGTAGCATTTTATTACATTTTGATTTTTCAGGAAAAATGCTAAACCAGAAAAATCTGTGGAAAGGTGATAAGTCCCTATTTGTTCTGATTTCCAAACAAATGAGAACTTTCCACTTGCTGGATTTTCCTCTTATAATATATTGAAATCATGTCACATTTGTGTTTATTCCTTAACTAAATCTTGTGAACGTTAGAGCAGCAATATGTGTAGTTGTGCCTGAAGCAGATAGTTTGAATGCCATGCTTTGGAGAGCTGAAGCCGTACTCGGAGCCCAGTGTTTGTCTAACCCCCTGCCGTGCTGGGAAGACAGATCAGTAAGAGGCAGCGTTCTGCGCCACAGGAAGTGCCTGGCCAAGCGTGAAACACGTTACAAAATCTGCAAGCTAGCACTCAAGCGACACATGCTGCAGACACACATTCAGGCCATACACACCAGCTCTCTTAGACACACACACAGTCCCTCTCCTTCCCTCTGTATTTTCCAGCTGAAGGCTTTCATTCCCAAATGACCAACGAGGTTTCAGGAAGTGCGACTCGTTCCCTATTTGTGGAGAGCAGATGATTTTTTCATGCTGTAAAAGCTTTATCAGAGTCTCCTGTCATGCTAGTCCTCAGAGGTGTCAGGATGGGAAGACTCAGAATTATCCAAACTTAGACGACAGATGTGAGAGGGAAATTTAAAGTTCTTCATAAATTTGTTAATCTATGAGCTGCACCTAAAAATCCATCATCATCTGACATAGCCAATGGCTCTTTTGGATCAAATATGCCTGTGAGTTGGCATTCATAATCAAAGGCACATGAACAGGCTCACCCACGTTATGCAGACATGATTGTTTAGTTACACCTTTACTTTTCCTGCTATCACATGTCAGACTGTGCCGTGTAAAACTCAATTTAAGGACCTCTACCACTTCAATTTTGCCAATTTTCACACCAAGCCCTTCCTGTTTCCACACATTTACTATTAGACTGATAACAACCTCAGCGCTCCTGTGTGAGTCAGTGGTGCTCAGGACACATTCCCTGCATACCAGTCAAATATGTTTTCACTCTGTTTGCTCCGATGAGCTGTCTGGAGTGGATTTGCTTAGAAGCTGTATAATGTTGCTGCAATTATCCAAAGAGTTTGCAAAATACTTTTACACCCACATGATTCAGGTCACCTTTATCTGTTGCTTTTCCCCACCCTCTCTCTCTCTTGCTCAGACACTCTTCTGTTTTGCCCTCCTAACTGTCTATTTACGATCCCCCTTTTATCTCCTTGCGGCATGCAGGGACCTGCTGCAGACACTTGGAAGACCGGCTTTATTCTGTCTTCCTGTGGACTGATAGTTCTTAATGCATTCACCCTTATTTCTCTCTAAATGTGTTGGTTTCAAGGTTGAGGAAGGTTAGAGAAGTAGTAATTTATATAAAATTGGATTAGATAGTGGGGGCGAGTGGTGCTTTTCTGATCAATAATGTTCCAAGAATTAATGAGCCTGATTCAGCAAATGAAGTCTTGCTCATTGATTATTGTGTAAAAGTTATAGCTCATATAAAAGTGTTAGACCTGCCAGCAAAACCTTTATATTTTAACTGTCTTCACCTTTCAACACCACATTATACTACAACAAAAAATGAGTGGCAGATTCCTTATAAATGTAAGTATTAACCCTTTATAGGACATTCATTTAAATACTTGGAATTTCCAAATTTAAACCTTCAAGCATTACTTTACCAGACTTTTACTTCACCACACTTTTTTACTTTGTCAGTGTTTTTCTAATTATTATGCCACTTTGTTGTCAATTATTATGTATATGTCTATAAATAGATGTCTTTTATGCCCCCAAATAGCAATTTGATCAAATGTGGGGCCTCCATTTTCCATAGTCAAATTACAGTAAATACTAGAAATCCTATACAGTCGACAGCTATCCTGACATTTAGCACTACTATTCTCATGTATGCATGTTTTATCAGCTTACCATGGTTAGTTATGATGAAAGGGCCGTTGGTGTGAGACTCAAAGAGATGTAAATCTACACTTCGTAAGTTCTAGAGGAAACAGGAAGTTTCAGAAGCTCAGGGCCACTGCTTTTACTTCCTATGATGTTGGCTGATTCCCATTGATTGGCTAAGAAAAATCATTGTGCTTCTTCACTCAGGGCTTGGCAGTATGACAAAGATGTAATTCAAATCTTTCTCAGCATCAGTTAATATTATATTTGTCCCACTGCATAACTGCTATTAGTTTTTAGTTTAGTCCAGTTTGTTTAAATTCGCTCTGGTCTTTGGGCTGAATGATGCGCCTTGAGCTCTATTACAAAACACACTGACCCACTAGCAGGGTCCAAAACTAACTTTTTCACTTACCAGCCAGGCTGACTGCTAAGTGAAATTTTTTACCAGCCAAGCAGATATTTTACCAGCCAACCAAATAAAAATTACTTTAGTGTAATTTGCTATCAGTATTATTTAACATGTCATTTGGGTCTTGTATGCAATTCTCAATCAATATTTTAATAGTATGCACTAATAATATCAATAATGTATGCTAAAAGAGACAAAAAGTGAGTAAAAAGACCCTTATTATGCATAGAACAACAAATGAACTTGCTTCTGTCGATTCTTGTTTTTATAATGTCACAATTCCAACCCTCTTTTATCTGGGCTAGGCAAAATGACTCAAGAGATACTCTGGCAGAGTTACTTTAAATTTTATTTTTGGTTTATCATTTATTTATTATTCTATTTTTCTTACAAGTTTAGTTTTCTTAGTTTGAAACCTTATGGTCCACTTAAGAGCCTACAACAAATCAATTTATTATTTTTTTTTTGGTTTACAGTCTTCATTAACAATCTAAATGGACCGAAAAGAGACAATAGAAAAAAACTGTCAAGGTGCCTTCACAGCGTGGTTAATCTGTAGTCTGGACATGGAGGCGTGAGCATCTCCTGCTCTGACTGCAGCTGAGGGAGACTGCTGCGCGAGGAGTAGGCTGCCTGTCAGTGCTTTTGGATGGGGAGGGGCCCACGGCAGTGAGCGCTGCTCACTGAGAGGCGCTACAACGATACGTGCTTTCATGTCAGAGTCTTCAAAAGTCTCCAGTAACACCAGAAAAAGTTGCTAGATTTGTCGCTAGTTGCTTTTTTGAAAAAGAGTCACTAGAGGGGTCTGAAAACTCGCTAAATATAGCAACAAAGTTGCTAAGTTGGCAACACTGCAAGGAGGTACGGGTACAGTAACAACTAGCTATCCACCTCGGCGCGCTGTGAATGACGTCATGACTGACTCACTTACGTGACCAAAGATCGTCTCGGCCTGGAATACACATTATTCTGACAGGAAATCAGCCGATACCAGCATTGTTCTCCTGTAACAAAAAGATTAATTTTTCACTGGTAAAAAAATAACTCGCCAGAGTGGCGAGTGGTCTTAAAAATTTGCCAGCCAGAGACAAAATCTACCCGTAATTGCAGAGTGGCAAGTGTTAGTTTTGGACCCTGCCCACTAGTCAAGTCAGTTCAAATATTAAGTCATCCATTTTAAGGGAAATAATCACATCACATTACATTTACATTTTGATAATTATGGTGAAATTTAGTTATTTTAACACTGCCCCCTCTCCCTTGCAGGGTGATCCTTGCTTTGGGTATCTCCATGACCTTCATTAACATCCCAGTGGAGTGGTTCTCTATTGGCTTTAACTGGACCTGGATGCTTCTTTTTGGGGACATCAGGCAGGGCATCTTCTACTCCATGTTGCTCTCCTTCTGGATCATCTTCTGTGGAGAGCACCTCATGGTACTGTACCTGGCCCATTCAGCCATTGATTGACATGTTTGTCTTTCTACTTCCCATCAGGAATCACAGAGGATTTAGAACTATGTAAATGATACAGTGAATTTTGAAGACTTTTTTTTTTATTATCCCAGGACCAGACAGAGAGGAACCGTTTCTCAGTGTACTGGAAGCAAGTCGGACCCATCGTGTTTGGCTCTTTTTGTCTCTTTATCTTTGATATGTGCGAGAGGTGGGTCCAAGTCTTTTATTTTCTATGATATTAAAGGTTAATATTAGTATTGATCACAGAGCATTTTAAAAATTCAACTCAAAAGAGATTTCATGTATGTGAATGTTGTTCTCTATTGTGTCACCAGAGGAGTCCAGCTGACAAACCCTTTCTACAGCATCTGGGCGTCAGACGTGGGAACGGAGCTTGCTGTATCCTTTTTAAATCTGCATTTTCCTTAAGGATACCACACTGAGTCTTCCACCAACAGTGCAAATAGCTTTTCTGACAGGTTTGATGGAAAATAAAATAAAACCCTCCTGAGAGTGAGAGCAGCTAAATTGGGTTTTGTAGTTCAGCAGCCAGTAAACCTGTTTATGGTCTGGTCTTGTTATTGTAACAAATGTGTCTTTACCCTGTGACACAGTGCACTGTACTGTTTTGGCACATCACTTAATGCCGTGCTTCTTGCATTACTTTCGAAGGGCAGATGATTTAGCATGAGCTGGAAAATGACTAATAGGATGAGAAATAATTCAGTAATGCCATATGTGAAAGCATGCTCAGGGTCTCAGGATGATATGTGTACCTGAAAGATTCACCAGGATGTCTCTTCAAATCAGCTGCCAAACACCCTGATTTATTTTACTCTTTCATCTTTTTCTTGGAGGCCTGAATAAAAGTCCTCAAGTGTACGTGACTCTTGCGGTTTGATGAAGACATTTAGTTCAGTTTCTGTCTCTACCCAGGGTCATCAAATCTTAATAAGGCTCACCGCTGACATGTTTCTGCCGTGCCTTCTACACCAGTGAAAGCTTCAGGTTTTATTATTAGACACATTAAAATGTAAAATATAAAAGCATTTTTTTTTTGTTTTTTTATATTTGCTAATTTGATATGAAAATACAAGAAAAATGAAAAACAATCTGCCGATTTATACACTTAAAAGTGTAAAATATTTTGTTGAATGTTCCCTGCTCAGATGCTAATTTTTCTGTCTGTATATTTACAGCTCCCCGGTGGTGCCTTTGAGGCTTAACCTACATACCATTCATCGTGTGATTACTTTTGAATGAAGAGTCCATTTGTGGGAAAAAAAAGTCTTTTAGTTGTAACATCTTCTATACATCTTCCGTGCAGCACTCTGCAGGGTGACTCTTCTTAAGGACAGTCTTTGCTTATCTCCTTGACTGCTCTTACCCCAGATGGCCTTCATCATAGTTGCAGGGATCTGTGCCTGTCTCTACTTTCTCTTCCTCTGCTTCATGGTGTTTCAAGTCTTCCGCAACATCAGCGGCAAGAGGACGTCCCTGCCTGCCATGTCCAAGGCCAGACGCCTGCACTATGAGGTGTGTATATCTGAAGTATTATGCTGGTCTTTTTAACTGTCTTTATAGATTTCACTTTCTTATGAATATTTTGGTGCTAAGCCCTCCTCTCCATTGCCCTTCAGGGTCTAATTTTCAGGTTTAAGTTCCTGATGCTGGTCACACTGGCCTGTGCTGCATTGACTGTTATCTTTTTCATCATCAGTCAGGTGAGTTACATAACTTCAAACATAATTTTGTTAAAAATCTGTTGTACTTTTTTGATATGATCTTTCTATTATTTTTAATAATTGATCAATAACTGCTAAAAAAAATGCAACCATGCCTTTAGTCTAGGGCTGTCAGCGCTATTGCATTAATCGCAATTCTTTAAGGCCCATAATTAGTCCATTCATTTTTTAATTGCACCAGCACACCTGCGAACATTTGGGGGGGGTGAGTTCACATTTTAACATAAGGACATTATGTTTTTGTCCAAAAATTTTCCATGTGAGTACACTCATGTTTTAAGCTGGAAATATTTGCCATTGTAGTCTGTCGTTCTCTCTCTTTCTTTGTTAAACTGTTCATATGAACAGAAATAGGTTCAAATACCTCTCATTTTGGTCATCTCTGATGTTCCCACCACATGAAGAAGTCTTGACTCCTTTAACCAACACCAGAAGGCCTTGAATAGCCTATTATATAGACAATAAATAAAGTGTGATGTTATGTAGAGAAGGAATACAGACAGAAAAACGATGAGTGCTATCCTGTCCTGATATTTTTGTCTGCCTCGCTCCTTCATGCAGCTCTTGTGTCTATCTGCTTGTGCAGAGTTCACCTCAGTCCTTGAATCAGGTCATGGGTTGCCAGATCACAAGGACATAGGGGTTGCATTTTTATGTCAATGTAGATGGTGTGTATGTTACCTGATTCATACATGATCTGGAAACTGTGGCATCCTCAGACAAACATAAAAAACATATGATTCTGTCTTTATGAAATAGCGTATATGCTGTAGAGCCATGAAAATTACTGGAGTGTCCTGAGAGAAATGACAAAACTGGAGGTGGGTGCAAGGTGGCCCAAAAACACAGGAGAAACCAGGGAAACAGGAGTGTGGAGTTATGCATTTATTGCATACTTCATTGTCCCTTTCAGCACTCTTAGGTTAAAGCCATTGTAATCTCTCCCTGCAGCTATAGTGATGTAAAAGCAAGTCCACACCGGCTCCTTAATGTCTCATTTCACTTTGGCAGCTCAGTGGACAAGTCAAGTCATCTACACCTTGTGATATGGGACATTTCACTTTTTAATTTCCTATTTCCTCTTCAGTCCATAACAGGTTTTTTTTTTCCTTGGTTAAATTAATGTCATGATCTTTGCTCTCCCCTAAGTTTCTAATTTTCTTCAAAATAAAAGCAGATCGTCATCCAGATAGGAAGTCATTTACCCTTAGTTTAAGATGTTCAAAAATCCAAAATAAAACAAAAACGGTTTTAATTGCAAAAAGTGGAACTTTAAATTATGACAAAAAGAGGAGATGGATCACAATCGGCTATAGAAATGTTGAGAATCGTGTAAAAAGAAATCCTTAATACCTTTAAAAAAATTAACATTTTATAAAATGTCTCAATTTATAAAATTTAAAATAAAAAAATGAAAATATAATAATAATTAAAAAATGATTAATTATAAATAAATAAATAAATTGATTATAAATATTGTAAAACATTTAAAAAAAAAAAATCTAGTGCACCCAGTGCTTTTTTATAAGCTCACTTGAGAGGGGCAGGAATATATTAGTTTTCTGCTTCTTTCTTCCCCTTTTCACATACTTTCTGTGCTTCCTGCATGATGACTGTTTGATGCATCGACTTTTTGAAGACTTTTTTTTGTTCTTCTTGGGAAATTTATAAACTATTCTTTTCTTTGTATGTTTAATGAATTTCAGCGACAATCAACCCTATTTTTTGTGTCCTTAAAACATCCAGTGTACAAACTAACTCTGTGCTTGTCTTGTGTTTCCATGCAGGTGAATGAGGGCCATTGGCACTGGGGTGAACACACTGTGCAGGTGAACAGCGCCTTCTTCACTGGCATCTACGGCATGTGGAACCTGTATGTCTTCGCCATCATGTTCCTTTATGCACCGTCACACAAACGTTATGGAGATGAGCAGTCAAGTGGTCAGTGCATCACTGGTAACTACACAACTCTACTAGTTTTCTAAAGAAAAGAGATGGCCCATGTTTTGCTGGTCAATTGTTAACGGTCTGTGCTGCTTTAAAGAAGGTTATAAAGTTCCACCCCAGTCATTGTTTGTTTTTCAGCAGTTTTTTCTCTTTAAAACAGTATGTGGTTGTGGTATAGTCTGCTAGACATAGTCACTCTAGCATAAATTAAAAAGGAGGATTTAAATTGCTCAGAGGAGGTTTTATTGTGAGGTTTGGTTCCTGGCACACTGGAACTCATCCCACTGTGGTTCTGCCATCTACATCGTTCCTGTAGTCTGATTTCTAGATGAAGCCTCTGTCTGCTTCTTCTGCTCTGCATTCCCTGATGTCAAAAATAAAACTCCTACAGAGTTCAGAACAGGCAGCAGGAGGACATCAGAATGTAAAGAGCAATATTCTATACATAAAATATGACCCAGTTTTCCCCCCTTTACTGAATCTAATTTGAAAGTTGTGTTTTTACAGTATTTAGTGAGACCCAGATCTCTCTGAAACAATGCAAACTTTACAGCCAACCAATGACTCCGCTCCTGCTGTAGTTAAATTTTAATCTAACTACAGAGTCGAGGTTCAGCTGAAAAATAATGAATAGTCAGAATGAAAACCCAATAATGGTCCATTATTTGAAATACAAAGTAGAAAATACTGTTTTAACATGTAGTTTTGTGTCCAAAAGTGGACTGAACCAAGATGATTTAATTTTGAGAGGCATCCAGCTGGAAAATAAATCTATAACTAGGTTTTATGTCAAAAATTATTTTTAGAAACATCTTAAAGTTCTTAGTTGATGTTTTTCCAAATTGAGTTCCTTTGCATTGATGAAGTTGTTAATCGACATTGTTGTAAGGAGAACATCTAAACTAGACACACATCCTGTGAGTGGGCACTAGAACTAAAAAAACAAGCATTAAGAACAATTCCTCACGTCTGAGAAAGAATATATTGGCTCAAAACATTTTTTTTGCTAAATAAATCTTTAAATGGGACATTCGTGGTGTGTAGATCTTCATGGTTCTTTAATCAACATTGTCTTAAAATGTCCCAAGCATTAATGATTACATATGCATGTTTAAAAAACAGAAAATAAGCTACAAGTATCTCAATAAATATATCTGAAAACATAGTAATAGATATGAAATAACCTGTTACCTATGTTAAAATGGAATTGTCTTTATATATTTATCATTTGGTTCATTACAGTAGGTCTGTTTGCTCTCAGCCAAATTTATGGTAGATTTTTTTCTTGCTTACAAGCATTTTTGATTGGCATTTGAGAAAGTTAGGAAAAAAACTTAAAATATGTCAGAATTGTATGATATAGCAGGTCATTTAGACTTCATGTTTCAAACTGATGCCAAAAATCAGGTTAAATCATTAAAACTGATTGATAAACAACATAGTACACTGTACAAACCAGAAAATGCATAAAAGCTTTTAACTTGAATGAAAATAAACACAACATTGTGGATTTCCTTTTCAAACAGTTGAACTGGGTTTTAATGAGGTAAAATAAACAATTGATCCTGTAATTGTATGAAAATTATTCATCAAGTGTGATACCAAGACACACTATAGACAAAAGTATTAGGCGGCACCTGTTAATTATTGAAGTCAGTTGTTTTAATCAGACCTGTTGCTACAGGACAGGTGTATAAATCAAGCACCTATTCATGCAGTCTCAATTTGCAGACATGTGTGTTACAAAATGGGTCAGTCTGAAGAGCCCAGTGACTTCAAGTGTGGTTTTGTGATGGATGCTACGTTTGCAAAAAAGACGGTTTGTAAAATCTCATCCCTGCTGGATTTTCCATTTGAAAGTGGAAGCGTTTTGGAACAACAGCAACTCAGGTCAATGACTGCTAAAGCACAAGGTTCCTAAAAGTTGCCAACGTTCTGCTGATTCCATAGCTGAAGGGTTCTGAACTTCCTCTTGCATTAATGTTAGTACAAAAACTGTGCTAACTGTGCTTCATGGAAGTGGTTTCCATGGCCAAACAGCTGCATGCAAGCCTCACATCACCAAGTTCAATGTCTATACTTCCAACTTTTTGGGGTAGGCCCTTTTCTAATTGACAACTGTTAAAATCTCTATCTATAGCTTTAGAGAAGGTCATAACTTTACTTTTGCTTGCTATTATACAGTTATGTGACATTCATTGAAGCCACTGTATGTCTTCCAGGACCAATGCAACAGTTAAAATAAAACAATGGTTGAAATACCAGTAGGTCAGACATTTTATTTCTATGATAACATATAAAGTAAAAGTAATTTAGAAATCATGTAATGTAAAATTCATACCTGATATCTAGTTTTGTCATAGCAACGTATATAAACTCAAACAGATTCAGCCACATAGAATAACTTATTGAATAGTCAGTTTGCATGACTTGCATCCAAATGTCAAATTAGCTTCCTCAGTGTATGAATCATTAGGTTAAATTTCATTCCTGCCCCAGCAGCTCTCATTTCCCTCTGATGGAGTTGAGCGTCTGTCCTCTGCTGTAACGCTGTCTATTCATCCAAAGTTTGTGTAAGGACGAGGGGGGTGGGGGGGGCTGTGATTCAGAGGGACCCAGATTCCCAGGGGAAAGCAGGGTCTCTTTGGCCCGAGAAGGTGATTCTAATGGACACCAGGCTTCCTTCCAGATGGAGCAGAGAGGCACAGTGAAGAGGAGAAGGGGGAGTTTGGGGGGAGGAGCTCAGGGAAGTAATGAAAACCATCCATCCATCTCCTGACGTCAGCGACAAGGGGAGAGAAAAGAGGTGTTTGAAGTGCTGGAAGCTTTCCATGTAGTGCGTCAACCAATCTGTCTATATGGGTGGGGGTGGGTGGGAGGGTTCCTCTCCAAGTTTCAGTCTGTGATGATTTACTTCATCCGCTCTTCAGATTCACTTCTGTTTTTAACAAGCTCAAAGTATTCATGTGAATGGAATCCAGCTAAAACATTTCACATTTAATGAATCATTGCCTGCAGGAATGCAAAAATATGCACAAAAACAAATACATCCTCTTAAAGTTTTTATATTTGTGCATTGTTGCTATTTGGGTGTTCATGATTTGTTTTTATGTGCAGGAGATGTCGGAGCAAACAGTGGAGAGGACATCCAGCTGACTACGACAATCACTCATGTTGATGGACCCACTGAGATCTACAAGATGACTGGCAAAGAGGCTCAAGAGTAGAGTCACACTGTAAGATTTTAGCAAGACCCTCCTCTGCTACCTACTGCTCCAATCATCCCTTCCCTCTTATATATACATATGTACTCAAACAGGCTTTTTTACATCCCCTGCCTCTACAACAGCATCAACACTTCACCAAGCATGTACCTACCGCTCTCAGACAGTGATTATGTTTTTCAGCAAAGACCCTCAGCTGTGTGACTTATTATGTACCACAGTGTTTCCCAATACTAAGTATTATCAGTCCGTATCATTTCATTGTGGACTATTTCTCACACATTTCATTCTTTAGGTTGTGGCTAAAAGTTGCACAATACTTTTATCACCAAAAAAAGAGATAATATTATGAAGAGAACCTTTTATGGTGGCCAGAGCTGGAATTTTACTCCTGTTTTGAAATACAGAGCAAGAATCTTATTGTTTTGTACAAACCAGAGATTTTGACAATAATGGACAGCAGGATTTTTGGAGATCCAACAACTTCTTTTTTGATATTATGCATAACCACCTACTCATTCACCACCGTTAGAGCTCGCCACATAGCATATTCTTCATGGAAAAGTAGATCATGTTGCTGTATTTAAGAGGTTTTTTTTTTTTTTTTTTTTCAGTATCACTGGGGGAAAATGTACAGACCACATAGCCACTTTGGGACATGCATACTGTACGTTCATTATGTTACAATGTAGATATCTATTTTTTGTAAAGTTTTCATCTTCAGTTTCACAAAGTGTATGCATCAATGGTTTTGAAGTTGACTGTAGCCTATTATACATGGCTTTTAGTTGTTTTTTTTTTTTTGGTTTTTGCTTTTTATGCTAATTTAAATAAAAACAACCTTTTACTTAACACTGTTGTGTATTGTTGTGATGTTTGTGAATAATGTGGGCCAAAGTCCTTGTTTTTTGTCTTATTTAACAGTTACAAAAAGTAAATTACTCCACTGAATAATCAGTTTGTATTGCCATATGAGTGTGAATGTGAACATGTTATTTTAGGAGTGGAGCGCCTCTGCGTGGCCCATTGCTGAACTACAATATTTTCACTTTCATCTGTAAAGCTAGAGAAAATGTGAAACAGGAAGTTGATGTTTTTTTCTTGCGTATTCTAAAATAAGGTCTATTTGAGGTACAATTTTGAACTACATTTTCAGTTAAAGTGCCCAAGTCAGTGACAGACACAAATATAATTTTGTTGAAGGACAAAACCTGGTTTTATATAAAGTTACTTTCTTGCTATTGTCTCTTTGGGAGTCTTCGGTGTTTTTTACTGCTTGTCAGATGTTTACTCCCTTGAAGTTTAGCTTGGATTCTTTCCTTTTTTCAGTCTTTTCTGACATGTATTTACACCTTGGTCAGAGTCCACCTGTGGTAAATGATTGGAAATGATTTGGAAAGGCACATATAGAAGACTTCATTACCTAATCATTAATAAATATATGACTAGAAAAGCCCATGAGTGGGGAAGCAGGTATTTGTAAAACTTGAATAATAATTTTAAACTCAGGTATATAAGAGAAGTTGGATTATAGTTACCAGCTATATATATTTATATCATTTTGTTCTCATAATTTATTAATTTGTGGAGCAGTTTCATCATGGTGAGGAATGGGCACTGCAGTGTAATACGCAGACATTCCTGGAATACATTAAGAATAAAACTTTAGTAAACTTTAGTTCCTTGGAGGGGCAATTTGTTGTACAGCCAGAAGAGAATAAAATAAAAACACAGCAGTTCATACAATGAACATAGAATACATCGCATACGCAGATTACCAAACATGCAAATGCAGACTACTACTGTTTATAAGGACTGATCAAATCCAATTATTAATAAGGCCAATAGAAACTGGAATAAATTAACTCTTGTATCTTCTTGTACTTATATTTGTGCAATGTACCTGCGACCAGATGGCAGCAGACTGCTGGATGTATATGCTGTGATTAACAATATTTTTATGGTACTTATCTCCCTGCTTATGTTTATTTTATTTTTTCTTATTTTATTTTATTTTAATTTATTCAGTCATTCATTCATGGAACAAGGTTAAAAATGTCATCAAAGTTGTACTAAAATATTTTGAAATAAGAGGAAATGTATATCTGCACCAAAAATATTGTGTAAGACAATAAAATGTATAAAAAGAAAAGAAAATAATGGTGAAACGATGCAGCAACATTAAAAAAAATTATCAAAAAAAATATAGGCTCAATGAATAAACGTTATGTCGAAAGTAAATTTAAGTCTTAGAGAATAAACTCAACTTGGTTAAAATTTTACGCATCAGTATACTACAAAAATGCTTGAGGGTAGTTGAAATAAAGTTTTTTTTTTTCTTTTAAACTCACTGAAACCGCTATTGCTCTTATTTTGGTAGTCTCTCCGGAAGTAGTATTTGAACGGTCGCTGCCTTGACGCTCGCGAGCCTCCGCCTGTGTTTCGGTTGTTCCGCCTCTCGTCCCGACTCGACTCGGCTGTTGTCGTCGATTTGCGAAGCGCCCAAGTGGAGGAGGAAAAGGAAAGGAGAGAGGGGGACTGGTCGCAGTGAGGAAGGAAAAAGTACAGGAAAATTAAACATTTACCCTAGCCGTCAGCGGAAAGTGAAAGCTGTGTTATTCGGCAGCTTTGAAGTGTCGGAGAGGTCCCTGTACAGCTGCTTTTCCACAGTCTATGGTGTAAACACGTTAGTGTAGTTGTGACATTGCGCTGTGAGCGACAGAGCAGAGGGAAAGGTCTCCTCCCAGTCTGTTGACGGATACAGTTCGGCTTCAGTGAAAGGAGACACGGCTAGACCTGACTGTACGTTACCCCGGCCAGGTAAGACTGTCATGTGTCGATAACCTGTTACACTAACAGCCGACATAACGCTCTTTTTACCAGAAGCAACAGTTGGTCTCAGTCTGCTTTACTATCAGACATATTGAGTGTAACTGCTGCCCGCTTTCACAGCCTTCATCCGTTTATGCAACACTCAAGTAACACCACAGCACATTAAACCTGTTTAAATTTTATTATGTGTGACTTCAGCGACCTCTCACATTAATATGATGAGAGTGTCACTGCTTCTTAAATGTTCAACAGGTGATAGCTCGAGCTCAAGGTTTACTCAGCAGCACAGTGCTGTCTGGGCCTTCTGCCCTGATTATTCCCCACAGGCCCCACCTACTGTGTTTGCCACATAATGACTTATTCTGGAAAGCAAACTTATTATTGCAGAGCTGAATAACACTTTCACAGAAATGTAAACCAGCCACTTCCTTCACATTATGCAACAGGTAATCGCTTGCAACAAAGCCAGTGTAGTCCAATATGAACCAATGAGATTATGAACTGGGTGAGATGGTTGAAGTGGAGGCCCCACACAGGGAAGATGTTTACATGGACCATCAACAGTGCTGTTGATGTCCCCCTGGCCATTAGGAGGACAGAATACAGACCGGCCATTGATAAGGCCAACTCATTAGTACCCCATTCACCGCCATCAAAGCCTCCTCTCACCGCCCATCAACATGAGTGGGTCACATCGCTCACACTGGAAACTGAGGATCACACATTTCCTGCATTTCAGGCAGTGACAGGGGTTTGGTCTGATGTAGCATACATAATGGTTTATTTTGAAAGACCTTTGTTATCAGAGGAAGCGCCTCAGAGTTTTTCAAATGAATATCACCTGAGACTCAATGGGATAGTAGTATAAGCACATAGATATGTGCTTGTGACAGGATTTGACAATAGAAATACCATTTCCATTTTTGAACCAGTATTGGTATTGATATAACTACCAATACTGATTTTGTATCAGTACTGTATTGGCATCTGATACCTCCCCCTCCATAAATAGTGATATCTGATACTGTAATGTAGGCCAGTCAGTACACTGAAATACACAACATCAATATAGGAATTGGTACTGGTATTGGAATCAGTGTCTGTATTGGGTAATACTGGTACTCTTACCAGTTTGGAAAATGTACTCAAGTTAAAGTAAAAAGTATTTATTTCAAAGTTTACTTAAAGCACGGGGTACTGAGTAGCTGCTGAGGAGTTGATCCGAGAATATGATCTGTTCTTTGTGGCAAGAACAACAAGAGGATAGATCTCCAACCAGGTTGCTCAGGTAAAATCACACCTGTATATGAAGGAGTTAAATATTTAAATATGACACAGCTGCATAACTCTTGATATTCTGTGGCAAGGTGGGTCCCCGTGGTCAAGAACAAAGCAAATAATCAACCTCATAGCAGACCAATGTATACTAATCCAGAATATGCACTGCATTCTTTACGAACACCTGAAGTCACAGGTAGGAACGCTGACTCGGTAGATAACTTCACTCATGGTGCAAATGTGTCTCACATAAAAAAACAACTACACTCCACTAGAAACATGAGCAAACCCCCCCATTAGGGATTACTGGACAACAGGCCACACTCAAACACAATCAAACACGTATAAAACACTTCTAAACACCCTGCCTAAGGGCATGATAGGAAACTGCTCGCACATCCCCTCAGATTAGAAATTAATTGATTGTTTCCAAAGTTGAGCTAACACTCAAGGATCAACACTGTTGAATAACTCCAAAATTGAAGACAATTACACTCAGAACAGAGTTAAAATCACATTTTAAGAGTTAAAATCAGATGAAGTCATGTCGATAATATCCTGCACCCCTGGCAAGTAGTCAGTAAACTGGTCCGAAATATCCCCCTAGTTATTCAGCTAAATCTTAATGTCACAAAAGCAAACAAACAACAGGGTGATACTTAGATGAGAATAAAAATTATATCAAAATGAGATGGGCATCAGTATCACTACTGGCTGCTAATGACAGCAATACAACTTTTGATTTCATTTTCAGTATTGTCCACTGATGCCTGCTTAGATTAAAGGATCTGGTACTGACAAGTATTCCAGTCGTGCACCAGTGCTCTTCCCCTGACCAAAGTTATATCAGGTAAATTATAATGTGACAAAAGGCAAACAACAACAGTGTGATGCTAGCTGAGATCACATTATTATCATATCTGTAACTATATTGGTATTTGTACTAGAAATGCTTGTACTGATACAGAAGTATGAGTTTATTGCACTTAAGTAAAGCTACAATTACTCTGGTAAAAGAAATAGCTAAGCAGAAGTAAAAGCATTAGTCTATAAGTCTACTCAAGCAAAAGTAAAAAGTAAGTTATTTAAAGTTTACTCAAAGTACTGAATAGCTACATTTGATTCCCAAGGAGTAAGGTGAAACCAGATGGTTCCTTAATGTGTAATATCAACAAGAGAATATGAATCCTCAGCCAGGTTGTTCATTATAAGGTGTGACTTTACCTAAAGTAAAATGCAGCAGCTGTTTTGGGTTGAAATGTTGACTCATTCTCTCTCTGAGTCACTGGCAAGTCTTCTGTTGTTATCAGAAAGCTTGGACCTCATTGTGTTTGGAGAGTTTATTTTTCCCTCAGTACTTGATGCTTTTTAATAGGGATGGGACCGATCCAATCCAATATCGGTATCAGGTCTGATATGGATGTAATTAATAGATCAGATATCTGACTGACAGCGCCGATCTAAGTGACCGATCCAAATCCATCCTGCAGTTTGTGGTAGTCCATGAACGCACCACAGTCTAACATGAGACAGTCTGTGTATAACTGAGCTAATATTAGTTAGGGATGTTCTTAGCGCTATAATTACCTAGTCGGTTAAACATAAATCTATAGTTAGAGTAGTCAAAACTAGTCTAAGGATGAGAGAACACAAAGAAGAGTGGGTGTGACGTTAGCCTGATAATACTCTCTATAGCGTGGCTAGCATTGAAAGCTAGCGCCGCCTGCCTTTGTTCCTCTTTGCAGATTAATGTCATGCTTTGATATGTGGCCTCTTTTCACTTCGGGTGAGTAGTCATACGTGAGCTTAACCCTCGACAGCCCACATACCACTTTATTTACTACTTTGGAAAACTGTCGTACCGCGGTCTTCCTACTATACACTAACAGCTTAGCCACCGCCGAGCTTCTCATTGTTTACATCCAGTGTAGGGTCAGAGAGGAAGGCTTTGGCCATTAACTGAAGCTACAGCGGTCTCTAGTGGCGGAAGGTTCATTAAAGAGCATTTAGGGTAAGCATTGTTGTTTATAATTTATACTCAGTTGTTGTTTTTTGGAAAATATTAATATTCATTTTTTAGTAGTAGGTGAAATAAATTTGTTTGGAATACATTTAAATTCAGTTCATTTTGTATCATTATTATTTTCTTTTTGCATTTTGATAAGAGGAACTGGGTGATTTACTAAACTCTCATGTAACCTCACACATTATACCAACAACAATAATAATTGTTTAAAAAAAAAAAATGCAGACTCTTTCATTTTCAGTGAGCTCTCCACGTTTTACTATTTTGAACAGGAAAGAGGAATTTCAAACTGAATCCACCCAAATTTGAGCTGGCTCACTGGGCTTCTCTGAGAAGTCAGAAATGAATCAAACATAACATTCAACCACTAAAGCTAATTTTTCTGTTCAGGAATGCAAGTAAATAAGTATAATTTGACATATTAATCAAGAAATATTATTGTGCTTTACTGTTTTTTCAGTTTTTTTGTAAATCAGTAAATTTGAAAATTCATGGATAGCAACAATAATTATATTTTAACATTAAAAATATCATTTCAGTTAAAGAGCTTCTACATCTTGGTGTATTAACCATTGCAGAAACATAAAAAATGATTTTGGTAATTACCAATGCTGTTAATTTTTTATATATATATATACGGAATCAGTATCGTATCTGCACATATTTAGCGGAATTGGATCAGAACTGAAAATAAAAAGTAGATCGGTGCATCCCTACTTTTTAAAATGTAGTTAAGTACAAAGTATGCTTCAGTAAAAGTAAAATCTCTGATTTAAAAAAAAAATTAAAAAAGGTGCAAGTGCACAAAAAAGCTTATCAGTTACAATAACATGGATAAACGTAATTAGGAGCTTGCATTACTGTTTTTTTTTTACCAATCAGCCACTGTGGCTAGTAGTTTTATAAAGTTGCCAGCCACTCTGAATTTTCACTAGCCATAATTATGTTGTTGGGAAATAATGCTTTATGTTAATATTGGCTAAAATGGACTAGATTTACAGTCTTTTGAAATTTTTCCCTTGCCCAACCTTGAAAAGAATCCAATTGACTGTCAAATGTGGAATGAAATTCGTCTGTTAAAACACCGTCTGGTCCTCCGAGTGTTTTCAGAGGAATTATTACATGATAAAAGCAAACACTGATCAACAACATGATGCTGAAAATATTAGATACAGCTAAAAAATATCAGGTATCAATGTTTTTCCATTAATTCTGTTAGATTTTTTGTTAAGCTGTTTCAGGGGCCACTACCTTAGTCTTGGTTTTTGTATATTATTGTTTATATTTTATATCTGATATTGTTTTTAGACAAAAAATGTTGAATTATTAGACTGCCAAAGTTTTCCATACTTTGATCAATTTTGGCACCAACTGTGTAACGCTGATCATTTTAGTGATTGATAGTATTAAAAAACCTTCAGATCTTAAATCATATTTTTATCTTAAAGCTGCTATGAGGGGAAAAAATGTTACGTTCTATCCAATCAGGAATGGTTTCATACTTTCATATGGTTTAAAAATCAGTCCTGATTGTAGCATCTCCTTCTGTGACCTGCATTAGTAATGACAGCAGGAATGCTCAGCCTTGTTTCTTGTTTTATTCCAAATGAAGGCATTAATGTTCATGAGCAGCTTTCTTGTCTAAGGCTTTCTTGGTCATAAGGCGTTCTGCCGCATCAAAAATCAGCACCACTGCAAAATCTGTTCATTCATGGGGCGTCTTCATGTCCTTTCCTCAAGCTGTGAGATAAACCAGATCTGTGCTTAATGTAGAGGTGAAAAGTGGCCTTAAGTAGGAAGGAGTCCAGTTCAGAAACTATGGGCTGAATTTGGAATTGTGGGAGTCGCTCAGTCTCGATCTGTGGCAGGATTTAAAGTGACGTGTGATGCATGTAAATTGATTAGTAACAGGAGGAGGGGGCTGCGGGTAGAGATGGGAACAATGTCTTGCTTACGGTAAAGGATTATATTTAAGAAAAAAAGGAGCATATAGTTTGGGAATTTCCTGTACAGCTTGTGACTGACTGTAGGATAGATCTGAATCTCTTCCCTCTGTCTCTGTATGAGTTTAACTGGTGGAACAAAGGATGAACTGTTGGGATCATGTGGTTAGGAAGCTGCTGTAACCAATGCTGCGACACCTCATGGTTTAACTAACAGGCTGCTCTGGAAGTCGTGTGTATCTCCGCCGACTCAGAATGCTGTCAGACTTGATCGGCAGCTCTGTCGGCGACTTCTTGACAAGCAGCAAGGAGGAAGGTGAAGGGCTGGACAGGATCTGTTTCCTCATAGCGCTGTGTGTACATGTGTGCATTTCCTAGCAGCTCTTTGACTTCACAATTTGTTGAAGTACAGGAGTGTGCAAATCCAAGTGTGCTTCCTCGGGTGTCTTTTACTGCTTCCTAAACCAAGTGATTCATATCATTTCTCGGTATTCAAACACAGACACACACACTCTCACCACAAAAGTATATGTTTCTGAAAGAACTTGAAGAGTATGCTTGTACTTCCTCACACTCAGAGACTTCTCTCTGTGTCTAGATCTAATTATAGTTTTCTATCCAGATAAAATAACATACATATGAAAACACAGATACTTCAGACATAGTTGTTTTTTGAGTAATAAAGCAATAAGGCTGTTTCTTAGGGCTGAATGATTAAAAAAAGGTGGGTCATGAATGGCTTGACTTATATTGTGATTTTATTTTATCTCATTCTCTTTTGAATAGAAAAAGGTTAAATGACAATGAGATGATTATTCAAATACTCTAGCTTTTGATTCTACAATAGATAATAGATGTAATCTTCAAATTATTCAGTAATTAGAAAATTAGAGCAATTTATTTGGATTATGTGTACATCAAGGTTGTTATAATCAACTAAAACTAACTAAATAACTAAAAGTAAAAGCTAAAAGTAATTGTAGTTAACTGAAACTAAATAAAAACTAAGCTTTGCAAGAAAAACAAAAACTAACTAAAACTTAATTTGTGCTGACAAAACTAACGAAAATTAAAATTAGAGACAAAATCTCCTTAGTTTTACTCTTTGCCAGCAGCAGACTGACTGACATGTGAATCTAAGCTTGGATAGAGTAAAGTTGACTAATTTTATGAAAGAAGACTTAACACAGTGGTAAATGTTAGGTCTTAAACATCAAAATTGAATACATAAAAGGAAAAGTGAAGAGCCCTTTTGGATCAGGGCCCTGACAAACATCCAATATTGCTTAAAAAATTAAAACTAACACTAAAACTTGTAAAAACTAAACTAAAACAAGGCATGTTTGCAAAATAAAAACTAAACTAAACTAAAAAACCAACAGTAAAAACTAATCTGAAATTTAAAACAACCAGTTTAGTACTGGTGCTATGAAGTAGCACACTCAGGAGGGGTGCAGCGCTCCCATGTACACGGGCAGCGCAGGTTCAATTCCGGCCTGTGGCCCTTTCCCACATCTCTCCCCGGCTTTCTCATCCCTGTTTCTGATTCTATCCTCTGTCCTGCTCTATCATTAAAGCCCAAAGATAAATCTTAAACAAAAAATAATTCTTCTGAGAGGAAACAAGGACAACTGGAGCAATGATGTGGTGTGCAAATCAAGGCATACAGACGGACATGCTGCCAATTATAGCAGTGAGATAAATTTAAAAAACCCTCAGCTGAGGTAGGTGTGTTGGCTCTGATTAAAACTCTACAAACTCAGTGCTTCACTGTAGGAGATGAAGCTTTATTATAATCAGATATTCTGCTGATATGTGGGGGTGATATATTAGCTGTAAAGATTGTAGATTTGCTTGTTCTGATAATTGACCTTATTAGGTATTATCTGCTGATACTGGTATCTGATGCTAATATTGGGCATCTTGAAAAAAATAATAAATGTTCAATCAAAAACACAAAGATTTTGATTATGAAATCCAAATTAAACTCATGTTTGTGCATGTTTGATCAACATGGCTTTGTGTAAGTAAAACACGTATTTTTATTTCTTTTCTTTTACGGATATTAGATCTTACCAAAACTGAAAAGAAATACATTCATAGCTACTTCATTTAACTTCTGGTCAAAGCTGAAAACTTTTTTCTGATAACTCTTTTATCTATTCGATGATCTTATAATTTTATTTGTTCTGTCCTTTCATGTATTAAACAGAATTTAAACAGACTGAGATAATAATTGACCAACTGATAGATAAGAAAAATAGTGATTTGTTCTGCCTTCTTTTTATTTAGCATTAACTTAACAAGATCAGGAACAGATTTTAAAGTGACTTAAAAAAACTACAGTCTACTTTTGGCAGTAGTGGATATTTTAACTGTATTGTTCCACTAATATACTTCAGCACCTTCATTTATGAGTCTTTAATTCACCGTCGGTCAAAAAACAAACCTTCCTGTCGTTTTTTTTTTCTTTTTTGACAAACTTAACACAAAAATGAGTCTGAGAGGTGTGTAAAGATGCTGTCTAGTTCAGTGTTTGTGTGTCTCTCTGCGTGTGTGCTGTAGGGTCACATGGCCCAGCCTATGGTGGTTTTGTTGAATTCCTCCCTACCCGGGGGCAGATCTGTGCTGAGAGGAGCTGTGGTGACACTGAGGATACATAGACACACCCATCTGTTGGTTTGGCAGCAGAATCACTCGCTTTCACCAAATACCAAAAGTTACTGTGTCCTGATGTTTTGGCTGAAAACAAACAAAAGTGTCTAAGATTTCTCTCACAGAAGGTTTTTGTCTAAGTGAAGCATTGATCCGATATGAAAGGCAAAGATGATGGCTGATTTTCAGCACAGGCTTCAGGAAGTAAGGTGCTGAAAGTTCTAATCAGGTCAGCGTCTTACTCAGATGTACATGTGTCAGGCCAAGCAGGAAGTGTTGTCATTGCAACCATCTCAGATAGGTCAAAAAGGGAGTGAAACAGACCTGATTTTCCCTCAGTACCATAAGTCAGATTCACCATCACGCCTCAAACAGTGTGTTTGTTTTCAGTTTTCTAGTTTCTAGACGCTTAACCAGATTTCACTTTGTAAATCCCAGTGTTTGTCAGTCTGACTTTAGTTGACCGTTGACAGATAGAGAGGTCGAAACTGGCGTCCCCACCCAAACAAGAGCAGCTAAACTCCACGTGGGAGGAGAATCCAAGGAATGCTTATTTTAACCACAACTTCCTCCTCACAGCCACAGAGCTTGGCTCAAAGCTGCTGTTTGAGTTTCATGATTTCACTTTCATTCAAGTAAATTCAGTCAAAGAGAAAAGTTTACCTTTGGATGGTTGGTTAATGTAAATGAATTTCATGCCCAAATCTTAAAGGCTACTTTTATTAAACACAATATGTATTCAATTTTCTGTGTATCAGCTTCAGTTTACACTTTTATTTGACCATTAAGCTGATTAGCATAACCTATTCTTCTGCAAATCACATGAAAACCCCCCAAACTATAGAAACTATCCTCACATTTGAAAAACAAATGTTTAGTGTTGTCATCTTGAGGACTTGAAGTTACAATATGTGGAATTTTTGCACTGAAATATGTACATTAAAGCAAACAGTGACCGTTCCCATGTCATAATAATAATTTTAACTGAGGTCTTACAGTGTCTGAAATATTTCCTAAAGCTCAAAGACAGAGAAAATCTTCATGTTATAGTTGTAACTTGATGTGTAGAAGTGAATTGCAGTTGATTTCCCATTAAGATCCTTTAACAGGTTTATTTATTTTTCAGAGCTGCAGGGTCATATCTAATTTATAATCTGCCCTCTAAAGTATTGGCATCCTTTATTCTCTCATTTTTTTAAATATCCACCAATAAGGTTGCACAATATCATGTGTAGATAGGAGTTAAATAGAAGGAGAATCACAGTGTCTTAATTAAACATTGTACTATGGCATATATTAAGGATTATTATGATACCTCTCAGTGTAATTAAATTGATACTAATGTATATATATGTGAAACGTTTAATTCAGTTTGACCAAAAAGGTAGAATAGCATCCTTTGTTTTTTGTAGATAATTATCTCACAAGTCCTTTTGCAAGATATTTTCAGTGTTAGTTTTTACACCTTGTGTTTTTTGTAACTGTATGGCCTGTAATTTGTAAAGTTATCACTTAATTTATGATAGAGAAATAGGAAAAAGGATACATTGCCCTTTTACTATCATGCAACTGAAATGAAACATTTATATTTATTCATTCACTGACTTTTATCTTGTTCCTAAGAATTAGAAAATGGTGATAAAATTGTATTGTAAATTCAGTATTGTAATACTTACCGTAATGAGTTATCATTTCCCTAGAAATTGTTTTTAGATAAATATAATAGTTGATGTACCGTCTCTGTGCAGAGAGGTGCCACATCCATGGTTGCAAACTTAATGTTGTGGTTTTTCATGTCACTGCTGATCCCTATCCATGCTTTCTTCTGATTGGTCAGAGAGAAGGAAGTAGATAAGACAGGTGTGTTTGGAGTGTAAACTGTGTGAAAGGTTGAACTTCCTGGTAGACGCTGATCTGAGGTCAGATCTGAAACTGTCTTTATTCATGAAGAACACCCCAGAGTAACGTTCACAGACAGAAGCAGGGATGGTTTACAAGAAGTCAGCCTGATTATAAACTCATTTTGTCTCACTTTTTTTTAACCAAGAGCATCACACAGGCCCACTAAAAGAGTCAAAGTCAAAAGAGCTGAATAATTGGATATTACTGAAGTGTAGACATCAAATCAAATGAGAATTACAAGATTATTTATGTATATGACAAAGACAGATTTCTAATAGGGTTTTTGAAAAGATGATTTCTTATAATGTAGAAGGGATGGGGTTATATTATGAATGTTATACAGTTACAGATCTACATCTTCAGATTAAAAGAAATGTGTATTTTGATAATCATGTTGTGCAAACAGTTGTGTGATGTTCGTATTCTCACAGCACTGCTTTGTATTCTAACATCAAAATAACAAAATCATTGTAAGAATTACACCCACTGATCACTTTGTAAAATATGCCTGTTTAGACATATTGGCCAAAAGGAGGCTGGAAAACTGTTTCCTTCTCTGATGTTTGACTGGTAGGGTCAGAATTCAGCAAAAAACATGAAAGTGTGCCAGCCCACCATCCACCATGACACGTTCAAAGTCCCTAAATCACTTTTCCTTCCCATTCTGATACTCAGTTTGAACTTTTCATTCTGACCATGTCTGCATGTGTAAATACTTGGTTGCTGCCAAGTGACTGGCTTAGTAGTATTTGCATTGATGAGCAGCTGTGTATCAAATAAAGCCAGCAATGAAGATACATCACCAGATTCCTGCCAGTAAAAAGCCCTGCTAGTAAAAGTTACTCTTTACTTGTAACCCAAACAAATAACATCACAATGCCTCTGCTCTCCCTGTATAAAACTGGATATCTACTGAGATTTTTACTTTCAGAGACAGTAAGAACAGTAAAAGAATATTTTCAGGGCTTTTTGCCTTTATTTAGACTGGACAGTCAAAGAGAGGCAAGAAGTATAGAGAGAGTGGGGGAGGACATGCACCAAACAGATTTAAAAGGTACAATATAGATATCCTGATATGTGGAGTAGACTGTTTCACATATCCAACTACAACTAAACCCTGCCTGTAACTACTGCAAACTCATACCAAGACTGGTCGGGAAAAGAGCAGAAAACTATTTTTCACCTATAAGCTTTCGGTCCAGGTCTTTGTCCTTCTTGTAATAAAGAAATGTTATCCCATTCTGATAAAAGCTGCTGCACTGATTATCATTGTTTGCCAGCTTGTAGTGCAACTAAACCACTCCCCTAGCAACTGCCTTGTTCTCTTGAAATGAAGCTGATTGGTCAGGTTGGTTCTCAGACTGGGCACAGTCGTTTCAGATTGGAGCTTTGTGAAATGGATCTGCCTGATAGATGACACGGGATCTTGCTGATCCATCTGGTTTGCAGGGTTAATACAGTATATGTATCTAAACTTGACATGAAATTACTCATCATGTTGAAAAAAAGTTAATAAATAATGAATTGTTTCTAACTTTTTAGATGTGAAAACCAGGGGTGTAATGACCCATCGATGTAGTGATACATTGGTTGATAAATTATCCCATTAGAGAGATAGACAGTCAAACATCGATTTACACAGTCACTTTTAAGCTATGCTTTTATTTTGAAATTCTCCTACATGCCCGTTGACAATATTGTATCATTGTCCAGAGTATCAATATCGATATGGATATCATATCATAGTAAAACAGGTGATTTACAACCCTAGTGAAAACCTGGTTCCCTTTATGAGCAGTTTTCATAGCAGACATTTGGTGTTGACTTTGACGGACGAGCACAGACTCTGTAAAATATATGAATGCAATATCCCAGCCACTCAGGACCACCATATGTCAGCAGACACTATACAAGAACCCACAAATATAAAGCAGCTCAACTCTTTTTAAAACCTCAGATTTGACTGCTGTTTAAGACAATATCTGCTGTTTTAAAGGAATAGGCTATTTCTTATTGGCTGATGCCTCTTTTGGAGAGGATGATAACATGTAGGAAACTATGACTGCATTCGTTGTGCTGCTTAAAGGGATAGCATCAATCCCTCAATCAATCATACTTCACTTGTAAAGTACTTTTTATGCAACAAAATGCAGCATAAAGGGCTTTATTAAAAAAAAATCGACAATAGGGACCAGCAACAGCCACTTTTAATAGTTGGAAAGAAGCTTTTATAAATAAAAGATGAAATAAAAACAGGAACTAATTAGGTATCATAAATAAATACAGTTCAAATTGTAATTCTAATGAAGCCTTTTCAAAGGATATTGCATTGTCAGTTTGTATGCTCCTCTGTGTTTTTGTACAGGCATGGATCTGTACATGTGAGTGAAGGTAGAAGATGGGGAGAAAATGTTTTTTAAGAGAAGTGGTAATAAAATTACACTTGCTTATGCTGGGGCCGATAGACTGCTGTTTGTCTTTCTCTGTGATTAGATGTAGAGAGGAAACTTCTGCAAATGAGCAGACAGGACCTTAAAGAAATGAATCTGTTGGCTCACACTGCTGCATTATTGAGCTCCCATGCAGATATTAATAGTGCTATATCTTAAAAAAATAATTCTCACATCTATGTCAGGAGCAGAGCAGAAAAAACATGGCACACTTTCACACTGGCATAGCTCAATGAGGGTGATAAGATATTCCTTTATTAGTCCCACAAGGGGAAATTTCAATTTACAGCAGCAAAAAGTATCTTAGAGAAAGCAGGCCATAGGCGACAGAAACACAGTAGAAATAGAGGACAATTAAAAGTAGTGTAACACCAAATCTTTGCCTGCTTTGCACACCAGACAATGTGTCAGAGTTTATTTAAATTATTTTGACAAAGTGTCTCACATGCTCAGAGTAAACTTTGTAGTTCATGATCTGACGGTTGTGTGTGCATGATTCTAATTTAGATTTGTTAATAAAACTTCAAGTCACTACCCCAAGATGTGGAAGACAGGAGTAAAAACCAGTACCTTCAAAACTTTTAGCATGAAAAATTCCAGTGGTAGCAAATATTAAAGTTTTGAGTAACTGGATGGAGTTTGAAGAACTGTTACCTTCAGGACAAAACTCTTCATCCTGAGTTTGTTAAATGATCTGCAGTTCCTTCTCTCTGCCACATGGTGGTGCACTCTGACTACATCCAGCCTACCCGGAGTTGCTGTCTGATTCAAAAACACCTAGTAGTCTTCCTTTACCATGGGGTCATTTGAGTGTGTAAAGTTTGATTTTACATTTGGTTGTTGCGTCAGTGAAGGTGTTTACGTTCCCCCCTTGTGAAGTGTGAGTGGGCTCTGACTTTGTCAGCCATTTTCTCCCCACTGACAGACCCCAACCTCTTATCTTTTCATACACAGCCCTTTCAAAGACATACGCCAGATGTTACTTTGGCACTGCCTGGTTGTCCAAACACACTGTATGGAAAGAGAACGTGTGTGAAGAGTTCTTTTCCTTCCCTGTCACCTGAGTTAGTTGTCGGTTAAATGTCATGTCAGACAGCGCCCGTTGAGTGTGTGTGTTCACCCTGTAGATCTTGTTACTGTGTGGATTTTTTTTACTGGAAGGACTGTGCAGTAGCAAAGACAAGCAGAGGTTCAGCAACATTATAACACCTTTGGATGTGTGTTTGAGATCCTCTCTTATTTAAATTCCTTTTTTTTGTTACAAGTTAGCATGGAACTGATGAGGACGGGACAACTACAATACTCTCTTTATGTATGATCGTTTTGTTTCTTTTTAATGTATTTGTTCACGTCATGTGGCGCTTGAATAAAACTACTTTCTCTTGTGCATCGTCAAGGATTATTGCATGGTGTTGAAAAATAATCAGACAGTAGTTTTCCTATTGTTAAAATAAAAATCCTGCATGCTTTCTCTGTATAGCCTTTCAGAAGTTTTCAGTGGTTGCACATGTGATCAGCTCATAATGCAAACTTTATTGTGTGTAGGAATTTATAGTTTTGAATTTACAGCGCTTTGAAGTACTCCCACTCACAGGAAGACACACCTTGCTCCTCAGTTATGTTATTTCTTCAGACATACAGCAGATTTCATAAGACTGATGCCCAAATATGGTTACATCCTGTGGGGGTGAGAGACAGTGAAGTCTGCGTACAGTGGACAGGCTTCCTGTCAGACAGGTAAAGGAGGAATAGGAGTGGATTTAATTTCCTATCAGGTCAAACATGTTATCAAATCCTGAATACTTGTGTGATGACTGTGGGCTGTGGTTTTCAGCAGCTTTAATGAAATGGGGGAAAGTTTAGGATGTAGAAAAAGCATGCATATATTCATCTTGAAGCCTATGGTTACAAATGAATCATTCACAAAGCTCGTAGTAATTCAGCTGTGTGTGAGCGGGCTGGAGAAACAGTGTCACTTTGATGGATTCATTCATTTCTTTAGCGGCCTTCATGGGCCTATGGGGAAATCTTCTGGCATCTCAAACAAAGGCCAGTGTGTGTGGTTTCTCGCTGAGGCCTTGTGAGGACACTGGAAAGCAGCTCGACACCTGTGGCATAGAAGTCAGGATCCACAAGTGTCTGTGCCTGCACATGTCAGCGTTTGAGAGGAGAGTCTGCAACCTTTAGAAACTCCTTGGGCCCCAAAGTTTTTGTCTGAAGCCTCACTATGTCCCAGTTAAAAACACACAGGAGCAGGTGTCAGAGACTCTCACAATCACTGCCTGTCCTCTTGTCCAACATCTCTGTGCCTACTTATTTTTTGAAATCAGGTGCTGCTTTCACTCTGTCAAAGAGGCTCACGTTTAAAGAGCTCTAAAGCTTTGTTGGGCTGTGATTTATGGAGTCATTTACTCTGTTGGTTCTCATACAGTGGATCTTTGTGCAAATTACCTCTGCACTGTAAAAAGCAGGCAGTGTTCCCCCTGCACAGGCTTATTTTTGGGGGACCTACACAGTTATCTGATTGCATTGAATTTGTTTTCTCTGAGAGCAATCAGCCTCAGAATCTTCAGACATATAAATAACTCAAGTTTTAAAGAAACGATTTTATCTCAGCTTACAAAAAGTCAGCCACAGAAGACTTTTCTGCCCTGTGATTGACTGGCGACCAGTCCAGGGTGTACCCCGCCTCTCGCCCAATGACAGCTGGGATAGGCTCCAGCCCCCTGCGACCTCGAACGGGATAAGCGGAATAGAAAATGGATGGATGGATGTTTATCACCAAAAAGCAGTGATGCATCACTTAAGTGTATGAGGTATGGCTATTAAATAATGAGACTTATAAGGATAAAAGCACTTGTTTGAATTTCCCTCTGTTTCACAGTCACACTGAGTGTTATATATTAAAGATTTGGTATTCACACACAACTGCTGTAAGTTTCCAATAAGTGACATCTTTAGTTCACTGCTAGCTACTGACTAAAGTGCATGTGTTTTTGCTAAAGCTTCAGATTGATTGCAATGATTAGCTTAGATGTTGAGCAAGTCTCTAAAAAAATTGGGGTTCATTCGGTTTGTTCCATAATGTCTCCCCAAATGTGCTTGTGTTTGTCATTTTGATCAGGGTTAGGGTTAGTCGGAAGTTTTTGGACAACTTTGGCACACACTTTTGCCATGTCCAATTTTTCACACAAAATCTGTCAAACATTCTCTTTATCAGTGGAGAACATTTCTGCTATCACTGTTCAATTTGTTGAATGTTTTCAGAAGTTTTTGATGCGCATGGGCACCCAGAACGTTCATCATCTTGGACATCCTCCCTGCAAGTGCACATGACATGTAGTGTTCCCCACACACCTCAGTTAATGTACCAAAAGATTTGGCAATTTCACCAAAAATTTCAAGTTAATGCGTTGCAAAACTTTTAAACTAATCATATTCCAACACCGTAGCAAAGAGGCTCCTTTTAGATTTTATGGTCTTTTGGTATGGACCTTGGTCTTCAGTTCACCCCACAGATTTTCAATGGGATTCAAGTCAAGGCGTTGTGTAGGCCAGTCAGTAACATTCACTTTGGTCTTCTGAAGGTAGTTCTCCACCAGGAGCCACATATGTTTTGGGTCATTGTCGTGTTGGAAGACAAAGCAACGACCTAGACCAAGTTTTGCAGCTGAGTGCTTGAGGTTTTCTTCACAATCTTCACATCCTTCTTTCTTCATGATTCCTTCCACTTTTATGCGATTCCCAGTTCCAGACAAACTGAAACATCCTCATGGCATAACATCCAGTTGTTCTGGGGTCTTTAGACACATCTCTCACTACTTTTCTTTCCAGAGTCTTTGAAATTGTTCTCTTCCTACCTCTGTCAGGCTTGTTCTGTACTGTGTGGCTCTCTTAGAATTTTTGATGATAAATTTTACTCCAGTTCTTGACACTTGGAAACGCTGTGATAACGTTATATATTCTTCTGCTCTGTGAGCATAAACAATTCGTTTTCTCAAGTCTAAACTGATTTCTTTTGTTTTTGCCTTGATGCTTTCTTCAGTGTCAGCTCAAACCATTACTGAAGTTTTATACTGTGTAAATGGAAGATAACCTTCAGTTTTAACTTCATTTTACAAGCTTTCCAAAAATGGATTGTGCTATAGTTCAACAAAAAGTTCTAAATGGGGGGTCATAATTTAGACCCTTCTAGTTGGTAATAATTGTGTTCCTGTGCACAAAGTTTTGGCAGTATTTGGGTCAATATCTTTCAAAAGTTTAAGTAATGATGACTTATAAATCTGTCAACATGGCAGGTTTTGCTGCCAATATCTGGTAAGTAGGCAAACATTGTGAATATATAGGCTAATATCTGTCAGTGAGGAATGTATTGGTTGATATTTAGGGGATATCTGTCAGTGGGGAATGTTCTTGCAGGCATATAGGCTTGTCTGTCAACAGTGAAACTATTGGCCAATATATAGGCTGATACCTGACCTATCAACAGGGCAAGTATGGGCTGGTAAATAGGCCTACATTATTCAACACAGATATTCAGCTGATAACATTGGTGCATCCAAACTAGGTTTTTGTGACTTTATCTGCCACTTGTTTCTATATAAACACATTTTAAAACTGTTCAAATCCGTCCTATAATCAAACAGCCTGTATGAGTGAGAAGGTTGAACTTGTTGACTTCTTGTGCAGGGAAACGGATGGAGCGTGAAAAAGGAGGAGGTAAATGGAGATGGAGGGAGGATGAGGAGGAGGCAGACTTCATTTCTGATGGGGTTCAGGGTAGGCTGCAGAGGAAGTGGCCTCGGAGTGACCCACAGGGTGAGCCTCTTCCTCCAGCCGACATGTCTTTGAAACTGTTAGATGAACACAGTCACAGCACAGGGAGGGAGGAGCAGCCATTCATGTGGCTGCTGATTAATAGCAACTCAGACCCCTTTGTGAGAGTTTGTGAGCGCACGTGTGTAGGGGAGGGGGGTTGTAAGTCTGGCTGCATGTAAGTCAGTGCCACTGTCTGAGAGTCTGTCTGCCTCTTGATGTGTTTTGTTGATAAATACATTTTTTATGTCTTGCTGTCTAAAATGATTTAAAACAGAGCACAACAATGGAATAATAACATTTGATTATGTAACTTTATCTTTGTAGAACACTGAAATACACCAAACAACCAAAACAGTGTTAAATGATGAAAGCTTAGGAAATTCACAACTCTCCACCCTGCTCACACACTCTGTCTGGAAATCTTTTAATGTTTAGAAAACAAAACCAAAAATATTTCTGGATTTAAATCATGTGACTGGTGATGTAAAATCATATGCTTCATTGTGCAACAACTGTAGTGACTTTCATGGGGGATTTGGGGGGATTTTTTTCTTAGATGACATTTTTGAGAGCTTTCCAAAGCTGAGAAAACAAGTCTGATTCTTTCATGAGGTGATCTCAGATGGGCTGAACACTTAAAATGTGAAGCCATGGCAGCAGCATGGATCTTGAGATAAGTGTGTTTGCCTGTCAGTTTATCCACCCCCCTGGTCCAGAAATATCCGGAACATCATTCAGGGAATAGCTGTGGTACTTTGCAGAACCATTTGTATAATATAGGGTAAACCTGCAGCTCTAGTTTCATTATTTATTTTTGCCATGATAACATAAAATATAAAAGCTCAAAATATTAAAGAGTATCTATCAGCTGTTACATTTTTATTTCCATCTCTGGTTTATCATTAAACATTACATTCAGGCTTTCTTTCAGTATGTAAAAATACACACACTGGGTGATTAATAATTGCTTATTTACATTAAGAAATCAATTTATTGTGATGAAATTGGACTTTTCAGATGTGTTTCATGTGAATGAACATGTTGAGAAAATGATGAAACTGTCTGTAAAGGCCTAGTATGAAGCCTCATGACTCTAGCTGGAAATTCCCCCCGAGTAAATCCATGCATTTCAGTTTCCATGTATATCTGTTTTTCTTCCCAGCTCTGAAAAGATAAGACAAAAGTCTTTCCATTCTTGCATACTGGATGATACATCATCATGACCTTTTTTATCCCCTGACTTGTCCTCTTGAGCCACTTAAAGGGTCCACATTAGTCTTTGAATAATGTGTTTGAATGGATGGATGGACCCTTTTCCTGTTGATCTTACTAACATGAGCAACAAGGTGCTAACATAACAGCAAGCAGTAAACTGTATGTGGAGTCATGAGGATATGGACACACGCTACATTTTGCTCTTGGCATGAATGCACCGCACACTATCACAACCTCCACTCTTCTTGGAAGGCTTTCAGTAAGATTTTGGAATGGGCACAGATTTGGGGAATTTGTGCCCATTCACTCTGTAGAGCATTTTTGAGGTCAGTTACTGATTTTGGACAACAAGGGTCACAATCCTCATTCCAGGTCAGTCCAACGGGGCTGGATGGGTTTGAGTTCAGGGCTCTGTGCAGGCCAGTCAACTTCTTCTGAACTGAACTCATCAAACTGTGCTTTGTGCACTGGGGCACTGTCATGTTGGAATAGAAAAGGGCCTTCCCCAAACTGTTGCCACAAAGTTGGAAGGATAGCACTGTCCTAAATGTCTTGGTCTGCTGAAGTTTTCACTGGAGATAAGGGGCCTGACCCAAACCCTGATAAGCAGTCTCATACACAGTAAATTTACCTGAGTAAATGCTACTCAAATTGAATAAAATTTTACTCTAAAGAATATAACATTTGGTACCAGCCTATTTGGAGTAAAATTGACTCTGCTTGCAGAGTAATGTTTTCAGAGTTGTTTTTACTCTAAAAAATATTTTTATTTAACTCTAAATTATGATTATGTGTTCCACAATGAACTAAATAAAAACAACTCTAAAGCAACTGTCCTCACTACAGAGTAATTCAGACCTTAGTTTACTCATTATAGAGCTGTTTTATCTCAATATAAAGTGCTATTTAGTCCTTTCAGAGCTGTTTTTCATTCCTTTTAGAAATGTTTCCTACTCATTTCAGAACAATTTCTACTCCATTTACAATTGGGTAACGCTTAGAACTGAATCTTATTCTAAAGAGATTAATCTTCCTCTTTATAAAGAGCTACATTTTCCTCTTAATAGATAATTCTTCCTTTCCATCTATAAAGGGCATGACACCAAAAGAGTTTTTTTTTTGTATACATATTAGACATAGTGTTCTTATATTACAGAAACAATTGCAATGAACATATGACAAGGACCCAGGTGCAGAGCACAGGATGAGTGCAAATGATAGTGAGCTGGCTGCTGGTTGGCAGAATCACTGGCAGTGAGATGGAGACACTGCAAAAAAAGAGGACAAAATGGAGTTAGACAAGGCAAAAACTCACCTAAAACCACTGGATTATCAAAGGTCGAAGAGGAGCCAGGTTACCTGATTAGGAGCTGTAGTCCACAGATGTTTGAAGGTTCATCACCAGGTGAGGAGGTCTTAAATGCAAAGGATTAGCTGCAGCTAGGACACCTAACAAGCTGCAACCGTGACCGGCCATAAGTGATGCCAGCTGGGGTTGTGGTTAAAGTTTTACTCCAGCAGAATTTACTCTGTGTTTTTACTCCAACTCTGGCAGTGGCTGCTAATAAATACACTTAAAAAAAGAGTAAATTTGACTACTTTTGAGTAAAACATTTTTTACCCTGGAAAAATGACTCACCAGATTTTCTTGTGTACCATTATCCCAGGTAACATTCTTCCGGCATCTGCCAAACCAAGACTCGCCCATCTGACTGCCAAACAGAAAAGCGGGATTCATCACTCCACAGAAAACATTTCCACTGCTCCACGGTCCAGTGTTGTGTGCTTTACACCCCTCCATCTGACGCTTGGCACTGGAATTGGTGATGTGAGGCTTGTATGCAGCTGCTTAGTCATGGAAACCCATTCCATGAAGCTCCTGCTGCACAGTTTTTGTGCTTTCATTAATGCCAGTGGAAGTTCAGAACTCTTTTGCTATGGAATCAGCAGAGCATTAGTGACTTTGACGCACCTTAGCAATTGTTGACCCCACTCTATGACTTATGTGGTCTTTTAATTTGAAGCAGAGTTGCTGGAGTTCTTATACGCATCTGCTTTATAATTAAATCACTTACATTTGACTGTGGATATATCCGACAGGGATGAAATTTCTGTAGAGTCACTGAGCTCTTTAGAACAACCCATTTTTAATCACAAATGTTTGCAAATAGAGACTTGATGGCCAGGTACTTAATTTTACACACCTGTGGCATTGGGTCTGATTGAGACACCTGCATTCAGTAATTTACATGTGTGGCTAAATACTTTTGTCCATCTAATTTATCTGAAGGCAGACGACAGCGTGACCTCTGCTTTGGTTAGCACTCATACTTAACCATTAGGGGATTAAAGCTAGCATGGAAAGTGTGGAGCCTGCACAGAACACCTAGTCTAGTTTGGTTGCATTAAGGTGCAATAGTACATTAATCTCCCTAAGGACATGATGAGTCAGTTACTGATAGACATTCATGTCTGTAAGAATAAAGTCTGAGCATCATGGAAATTTTTCAGGGTTGTAGGGTGAAGAGTACAATGATTCTCTGAAATATTGCTTCTGTTCTTCTGCTCAGTACTAAAGACCTTCATGTCCATCATAAAATGTTCATAAAACCTTCACCTAGCCTCGCCAACAGTCAGAGCTCAGAGAGTTTATTGTAGGATGTATTTATGACCTGATAGTGCTAATCAGTAAGAAATTGGCAACTCATCAGTAGAAATGCAGTTTGATTTTTGTCATTTTTGAGCCCTTTGGCAATATAATTATGTCATGAAAATGGATTTATCACAATGACTCAGGCATTTTTATTGCCGTAACTTGAGGAGTGAAACATCAGCAGTATTCACTTTCTTATTTAGACGGTTTCCACCAACTTGTTCCTGTTCAAGTGCCCATGTGTGTGTGCACGGGTTTCCTCTAATGCATCTCATGTGATCACGTGCCTGTCATTTCTGTCTGTCTCTGTTCAGAAATGTTCCTTCCCACAGATAAAGTGGATCATTGAGTCCTGGACTAAACACAATCAGTGCTAGAGATAAAGACAGATTGAGACATGACTTCTCTTGGATTTATAAGGTTTTGTAAACTGAAGGCAGGCTCAGGTGGTTTAATACTAGCTATCTTAAGAGCATCATGCAGTGTGTTGTTGTTTTAGATAGACTATTTTAGGGGTATGTTAGGGCAGAAAATGCATATTTAAGGTATTTAAGCTCTCTATGCTTGTGCAATGGTGTTCATACACAAAACTCCTAATGGTGCATATGAGAAAACAGTGTAGTATCAAGATGGCACATGTGAAGAAAGTGATACCTGTGCTGTATGAGCTGGTCATTCCCCCTTTGACCTGTGGGAGCAAAGGTCAGCAGTTTGTAGACAAATAAATTTCCCCCTCAGAGCAACACTACAGAATACACAGAGCTTCTCAAATATCCGCTGATTTAACAATGTGGTGTCTGAGCATGACTAATGTCCTGTGCCGCTGGGTAATAGTAGTGCCAGGGTGAGGGTAGGGTTAGAGTTAGGGTTAGGTGGGTAATAGTAGTGCCAGGACTGCAGTTTTAGCCAATTTCATTTAAAAAATCTGGCTTGGATAGATAGTAACGTTTGAAAACATGCAAGTGCAACATGGACAAAGTCTGTCAGGGCAACTTTATCCAAACATTCATCCACATTTAGATAAGCTCATTGATCGAAAACTAATCTGGCTTTCCTGCTGGCTCACTATATTTACATCTTGCACTTTACTCTGATTTTCAGCAAGTTTTCCCTTTAAAACAACGAAGTAGTGCATATCTGAATACAAAGTTTCATAAATCTCTCGTGTGATGTCTGTGTTAACTCTGAACTGATGTCGGATCAGCTCTTGGCAATTATGTTTTTGGGTTCTTCTGTTTATTTGCCTGCCAGGAAATTGACTCTGGCCTTAAGGGCATATCAGATTATTTTTAAGAATACTGATAATTTTCTCTTCATGCACAAATGTACATCTTTATATGTTTTTTATGGCTTGGCGTGACAAACAATTATGTTTAGAAAAAAAAAAAGGTAAGCAAGTATTAACATTTTGGATTTTAAAAGGTTTGTGACCCTTTTGAAGAAGACATGATAGTGACTTGTTACATTTTAACCTTAATTCCTTTTGATACATATTTTTTAAACAACACATTCTCTGAATTTTTAAAGTTAGCAACTATCTTTAAAAAACTGCAGATCATAAATCATATTTGAACCGAAAGTTGCTGTGAGAGAGAGAGGGGCATTCAGATTAATTGGTTGGCAAATCCTTATATTTCTCAACTCCTTTTTGGTTTTCATGAAGACACAACAATTGCATTAATGAATTTCTTAAGAGAAGAAAGGTAATTCTTAATTGCACTAATATATTCACCACATTTTGGTAAATGTTGCCACTGTGTTTGGGCAATTTATAAAGATTTGGAGTTTTACTGCAATTTTGGTAATTAAAAGCAAGGAATGACTGGATATTGTGTGCCTAGAACTTCAACTTATGTTGCTATGGAAAGAACCAGGCCTCGAGTGGCTAATCTGGAGAACTCCTTGTGGACTGGGCTGGTTTTAGGGCCGGGAGGGCCAGTGCACAGTGGCATTAAACAGGCTGCGCCCAATGTTTGAGTTCCCACTCTGTTTCTCTCTCTGCACTTCAGGCAGGGAGGGCTGTCTGTGAACATCTGACTAGAAACACTACCTTTACATTGGTTCTTGTCAGTGGTTAATCCCTCTGGCCCAATACCGTCATGGTGATAATCAAGAGAGAAAGATGGATAATAACTAGAGCAAGGTTGGTGAAAAAGTTAGACTATAAGACAGAAAGCTTTAGACGCTTACTTGGCCTACTGTGCAAATTCATTATGGTAAGCCCACCAGGTGGAAGTGATGCTGTCATCTCCGTAGCAGTGTCAGATGTGTAACACAAACGCAAAATCAACTGTGCAAACCACCCTCCAAGTTTATGATTCACATCACTGAATTGTATGGTGTTATAAGCTTTGTAACAACTTAATAAGTACACAATACAGATAAGATCCTTGCAATAGTAGCTGTGTTACAACAAGAGCTAAGTGTAAAACATTGTCTCTGCAGCAGCTGCAGCTCCTCAACCAGTTTGCTGCTGACTGAGTGAGGAGGAGTCATCACTACTAACAAGCACAAGAAAGAGTGGGCAGATAGGATCAGCTAATGTTAATGTTAAAAAGAGTGCAAGGTAGACCTGTTATGAATGAGAGGTGTCCAGAAAAAAATAATGGTTCAGGAATGGTTCTGGAAACAGGTGTTGATATCATTTGAAATTTTTTTCAGTAGCATTGGTTTAAATTTTACAATTCTAGTATTTCACCATTCATATGTTTAATAATAATATATAAATCAACTTATTTTGCAGCTCTGTCTGTCACTATTAGTCAATATTTCAAGTTGAATGTAAATTGAACATAATGGGGTCAACAGGTTAAGAGTCACACACACCACCATGTGGTGTCTGTGAGACCACCATGACATTATCAGGGTGTATTATTTATCATCTAACAGAAATGAGCTTTATGTTGCTCCTCAAATAAACTAGATTACAGTTTCCAATTAATTTTGTAATAAAGAGCAAAATGAGACGGTTTTAACCAATTAACTACGAGAGTATTCCATGTATACATCTGTCTTTGCATTCTGACTTTTCAAACTGGCGTTGTTGAAAAAAGAGAGTATTGCTTAACCTTTGAATCTGCTCAATGTCTTCTTCATTTTTATTCTGTCAGGTGTCTGAGGCTTGTAGGAGAAAACAAAAGCAGGTCAGTCTAGTCAATGACAGTTCTAGAAACTACCACATGGTGTCTCTGCAGCTGCTGTCAGCCTTTTGTGTACTTCCAGTCACACGTCAGCTCCAGTGGCTCCACGTTGGCTCAGTTGATGCTGTCCTCCTTTCCTGTTGAGTTATCAAACTACCCTCAAGGAATTCTGGGACTTGAACATTGGTTGTTCTGCATATTCTGCTGTTGTTAATATTTTTCTTCTGTCTGAGTAGTAGAACAAGTATTTCACTCACTGAGCTCTTTATGTTTTGTTTGGGACTTTCCTGTGATTAACCAAAGAGGATTTTTTTAGTCAGTCAAATGTGGAATATCCACCACTAAATGAAATGGAAAGGGTTTTTCTTTTTTGTTTCTTTTTACTTTTCTCACTGTTTGGAAAGCTCTGTTTGCTTTTCAACTCTAGAACTGGTGCCTGCATTTTTTAAATAATCCCTTTTATTTCTAGAATCCATCTGTCCTGTTTAACAGGGTTGGTGGCTTCTATTGTATTCATCTGTCTTAAGCATGAATAAGCTCTGCAATGTGGGTTTGTCACGATATCTGAACTTCAATTTCAATTCAATACTCTTGAATGTCAAGTGATGCAAATATGCATCCTGATAACACCACAACAGAAAAAAATGTTCTTTAACACCAAAGTTTTGGTAATTTCTTGTTTATAAAAACCAAAAACTGCTTGACTGTCAGCATTAATGCATTATGGGGATGTAATGGTATTAAATTCTCACAGTACAATAATACCTAGGTAACAAGTCCACAAGTCGGTTTTTATCGCAGTATCAAAAAACCCAAAACAACAAATGAAGGCTTGGAATAAAAGGGAGGTCAGCATTTATTAAACAACAGTTGTACTTTTAAGGTTACAATATGCACAAAAAGTGCCATAAGTATATATTGGGCTTAAAATATATACTTATATTTTGGCTCCAATGTGTTTACTAACCTTCTGGTGTCTTTTTTGTCCGCCACTGACAGTAGCTGTAAGTCTTTGGTGATATATTCACTGATACACCTTGTGATCTGTCGAGCTCTCACACTGTTGTGGTGAAGTGTGATTGTGAATGTTTCCTGGCCCGATTCTGCTCATAGCATCTCTGCAAATCTTTTTGGGTTGATGATTTGCCAAGTGACTCCTTATTTTACTGGTGTTTCTTATCAAGTGTCAACACAATCTGGCAGTCTCTGCATACTGTTTTTTTTTGTGTCAAGATTTCATGACACCAGGAAACCAAAATGCTCCCACATGTCAGATTTAAAGGTCACTGGAGTCTCCACAATCTGAAAAACTTGCCACTCAGATCTCACCCACCACTCGTAGCATCCAACATTTTTGCACTGTTTGATCAAGTCAGCGAGTGGAGCGGAAAAGATGATGGGTAAAAAAGGGTGAATGGTAACTGTAGATCCCACTTCCCTTCGCTCTACTAAAATCCTTGCCCTGGACCTGTTGTCCTTGGCAGTACTGAGCTGTTCTGCTGAATGAACAATACAGTTACATCTCTAAGTAATTGCACTTAGTCAAGGTCCATCATTAGTGCACTATTTTTTCATCACATTTGTCATCCTTTTAAGTAAGGTTTGCTGTTACCACAGAATGTATCTGCACTGTGTGCTATCAAATAACTCACTTTTTCTCCTCCTGTTTTTCCGGATTGGTCTGTAACACATTGCTTTTTCTGTGGCCAAGTTCATATTATAATCTGATTATTTTCTATCAAAATAAAGCAGGTCTGTGTTCAAACAGGAAGTCAGTTGCCTTTAATTTAAGACAGATTGAATGTAAAATAGCGAAATTTCAAAATGTAACAAAAAAGGGAGATTGATCGCAACCAACTGAGGAATTTCTGAGATTAATTTGGATTAAAAATTTTGATTATTCAGTCCTAGTGAAAATATGACTCACATTTTTTTCACAAATTGTAATTTTTTTAGTATTTTATGACACTGTTGATCATTTTGTACGATGGTTATATCATTATAAAACATATTAGCATCAAAGTTTGGACATCCTTACCGCAGTGCAAATCTTGTACAGGATTTATTAATAGCTGGCATTAAAAGAACATCAAACACACTCATCTCATAATGTGGACAAAGACTGTATACCTTTGACATATTTTTTTTAATTTCCTCAGCAATGTTGCCATCTAATAATAACAATAATATTATGAGTTTACCTAAATCATAAAAAGCCCATGTAAACATACACACATGCACAAAAAAGACTTTGCACCTACTGACACACACGCCACAGTCCCCATTTATGTCACCCTCTGACTAATCCCATTTCCTCTCTTCATGAAAAACAAACGCACTTTTACGACCTGTACATCGCTTTCTAATGAGCCTTGTGACGTCTGAGCCTTTATCAATTATTCCATCCATGCATGCCGTTGTTTAACCCTTCAGCACGGGGAGGAGGGCCTGAATGATGCACAACCAGCAGCACTACAGACCTTTGGCCTCCTCTCTTGCACCTTTAGCCGCTGCAGTAACGCACATGTGGTCGGACCAGCTCGGGGGTGGAGGCTGGAAAAGACTGAATACGTCTGTTTATTGTTCCATATAGGCAGGGCCATGTTAGGCGAGAGAGATGGAGATCTATTGTGTAGTATCTCTCTGCCCTCGTCATGAATAGCAGCTTTCAGAGGGACGAGCGACTGAGACGAAAGAGGAAAAAAAAAACTCCACTCACAATAGCTTTAAGTTTTACGGCGTTCCTGTCGCCGGCAGCAGATTTTTGGCATGCAACCAAATGTAACATACACACAGCTGCACAGCTTGCCTTCTCCTCACACACAAACACACTACTCTTATCTCTCCCAGTCTCACTCACACTCGTCTTTCTCTACAGGCCTCTACACCACCGCTTCCAGCAAACTCCACTCTGCCTGCACTAAGCTTTCTTTTGTGTATTTTTTTTTGACAACAATGCCGTTTGTTTTCTAAGGGGCAGAGCAGAGAGACTGGCAGCCTAGGCCACCCGTGTCTCCTGCATGTCACCCTGTGTGCGTCTGCAGTGACGTCTGAAGGGCATTATCTGCCACAGGCCTCTGTTTGTTTTGGGCTGCTCTTGTCCTGATAATGGCCCATTAAACAGAGGGACCAGAGGCACATAGACACCTCAGTGGAAACGGCACAGGCCTCTCTTATCTGGACGATGCCCAGCTGGCATTCATCTTAGTAATATGAAGCTGCTCAAGGTGCAGTTGTAGGTGAAACCCGCTCTGCTCCTGCCAGCAAAAACAAAAACCTGTGAGCTATTTTTAGAGCATAGTTGAGCTGCTGATGCTAATCGTGAGGCGCTGGCTGACCTCTTTGTCTGTTTTTATGTTCCTCTCAGACATGTGGCACCCTGTGCGTAAAGCTGCGAGTTGTGTCTGAATATTTGTTAAGCTTTCGTAAAAGTCTTTTACATAATTGACTCATTACACACAGGTCTTCCTGTGGAAGGAATGCAAGGAGCTCAGGTTGTAGTTACATCAGTGGAAAAGGGCAACATCTCACTTATACTGCTGTCACCTCTTCACTCTCTGTGTTAGTCTTTCCTCATCTCTGCTACATTTTTATTCACTTATTGTCCTTAGAAGGGCCGAGGAGAAAATGTATTTAGATTTTCATCCTAATTTTAACATGAAATAATCAAAGGCCCATGGAGGTCAGAAAAATCATGACTCATTGTAAAGTTAAGCTGGGATAACCTTTTTTATCTGAATAATAATAAAATATTAGGAAAGTATTGCTAAACATCATGGCTAAGCCATGATGTGCACAGACATTGGGATGCCAGGGGATAAAGTAGCACAAAACTGTGCAAAAATGGGTAAGGAGTTGTAACATTTGGTGAAAAGTTGCAAAGATGGGCCAAAGAGACTTAAACAAAGAGCAAGAATGGGCAATAGTGGCAAAAAATGCCAAATAAAGGCAAAAAGCAGCAAAAATTGGTTAAAAGTGGCAAAAGGAAGTGGCATAAATTTGCAACAATGGTGAAAAAAGTGGCAAAAATGAAAAAAAGTGGAAAAATGAGCATAAAGCAGCACAAGTGGGTTAAAAAGAGGCCGAACTAGGCAAACAATCGCAACAATGTGTGACAAGTGGATAAAAATTTCAGAAATTAGTGAAAAGGGGCAAAAAAAAAAAAAAGATTGACAGTGGCTCTTAACATGGCTTAAAATGGGTTAAACTGGCAAATATGGGGGAAAATGTCAATAAGAAAAAACAGATGACAGCAGCTAAAATATTTAAAGTGGCACATTGAGGTGGGAAAATGGGTAGAAAGCTGACATCCTGGCTAACATTTATTTCATTTTGAACCTGAGAAGTGTGTCAAACTTTTATTGGGTTCTGACATTGAAATCGTCTTTTTTGTGCCAATATTTAATCACTTTTTTTCCGGCCTAATTTTATTATGTGCCATTTTTGAGCAATGTTGCTAATTTAAACCTCTCTCTACAAACTTTAACCACTTTAACCCCCTTTTTTAGCCACTTTGAAACAATTTTTGTGAAGTTTATTACATTTTTGCTAAGTTTAAAATACCATTTTACACGTTCTAAACTCAATTTCCCAATATAAACCCATTTTTGCCACTTTTTTATCCAATTTCACATCCTTTTCTTCCCATTTCTGCAACTTTTAAGCCATTTTTCCACTTCTAAACCCTTATTTTGCTTTTTCTTCCTGTCTTTGCCATTGTCCATCAATGTTTGCCTCCGTTGATCCAGGTTTGTTGCTATTAATCATTTTATACAACTCCCTTCACCCTGTCTTGCCACTTTAGACCAATTTTTGCCATTTGTAGCATCTTATCACTACTTTTTCTGACAGTTTTTGCCACTTTGAACCATTTTGTGACTTTCCATCTATTTATTACATCTTGTAAAACTTTTTGTCCACTTTTAACCCATTTCTGCTGTTTTTTAATTTCACCATGTCTACCGATTTTTGCCACTTCAACCCATTTTGAGAAATGGGATTTAAAATGTTAAGAAGGCTATGTACAACAACGTAATAGAATATATATTTTTTTTGCTTTGATAAGAGTGGTTATAATTCAGTTTAAGAATATAGTATGGTTATCACAACTTAACTTGACAATGGACTGTGATTTTTCTGACCTCCATGGGACACCAAACCTGTGAAAGGATGCTAGCATCAGCAAGAAGCAGCACTAGCAGACAGAATAGTTTATATTTTTAAATGATAACTCAGGCAAACTCGGCAATTGCATCCTGTGTATATCAAGATCAGATCATCTTTTAAAAGAACGATTAACATCCCTAGATGTGCCAACCTGGATTTGGAACCCCCTGATGCCTCAAATGTGGGGCATGGTGTCCTTAAACCTGCATGAACTCTCACAATCATCTGGCAGTGATTTTAGAAGAACAAAGGAGGTTAAATGTGCCCTAAATATAATGGCGGTCCTCTAAATTTATATAAGAAGGTCTAAGGTTTTTATGTTTATACTCTTTTGTTTCCATGCTGACCCACTTCTGCAGGTATCCATTAGACCTTCACTACACTAACACTACATTCCCTATAACATATAAGGCACTCTGTACTAACATTTAGGACCACACAACTGATAATTTGCAATCCCAACTGGAGGCTAACAGTACGGCTGACCCTGTTAGCTTAAAACGTCTGGCTCAGCACTTCAGGAGGCATATTTTACCACCCGGCTCAGGGATGTGTGGAGGGAGGTGAAACAAGTCAAGGACAGAGTTATGGCTGCAGAAGAAAGTGACCGTCCATATGCAGTAACCCATGAATAGAAGTTAGAGCTAGAAGGACATTTTTAAGTGCAATGAATCTCTGCTGCTTGGCTAAGCTTAGTGAGACAGCATTAGTCATCAGCAGAGTTTAATAGGAGCTTTCCTTGTTGGAAGCTGTCTTATTTCACCCTGAGAGTTCTGCTTAATCCTCACATACCAGAGTATAACTTGTCTCCTGTGTTATCACTGTTATCTGTCATTATGTCAAGCAGTCATAGTCCCTGACACACATGCTAACAAACACTGCATGTTCATAGACCCTGTTCTAATATCTCCATGTTTAAGGACACAGATTAGCTGACTATCTCCTGGATGTGCTGCTCTTATCTTACTTGACATGCAGCTTCTTTTTTTACGTGTTTTTTAGGGTTTCATAATAAACTGGGTCAACTTGTAATTCCTGCAGCATGACTCGTCAGACATCTCGTCTGTGTTTGTAACAAGGAATCATTCAGAGTTTATTTAAACAGGAATGAGCCTCCAGTAATTGCACATGAATTTGGGATTTAGAAATCCTGCAGAAATGAGTCCAGTCTAGTCTTCTGTCTAGACACTGTTACAGTATTCCAGATTGTTTTTTCATCCTGTCGAGCCACAACATTTTTACAGGATTGTGCAGTTTTCCAGGTTCAGAGGACCTACTGTGTGAAGGTTTAACTTGGACAGAAATGTTTTCATATGTTATTTGTAGCAGCATGTGTTTAATCTAGACAACTTTCCATTAACCTTTGCACAGTCTGGCAGCTTTTCCAGGAAACGTTTGCTTACACAGGAATTATGAAAAATCTCTCCGGCCAATCACAAGCCAGCAGTCCTTGCAGACGGGCGTAGAGAGCACTGAATTTCCCAGTATTCCCTTTATACTGAGCATGTAGCCAGTGGCCTGGGCGGGGTCGTGTCAGCCTTGCTTATCTCAGCAGCCATACCTGCAGCTCTGGGTGGTGCTGCTGCTGGGAGTCTTGACAATGTTCTCCTTAAAAAACATAGAATAGCTTTGTGCCTCTCTCTAAGCTCCTTGCAATTAGCTTTCTGTAGAATTCAAGCTGTGCATTTTATTGGATGCAATAGAAGAACAGAAAAGAAAACTTCTATGTATAGTTTATGCATGCAAAAAGGACTGATCGTGAAGGAAAAAGAATGCAAACACACGCTCTTGTCTTTTAAACACATTGGCCAGACAGCCCTAGCACAGATGTGGAGAATTAAAGGATTTGAAAGGATTCAAAACTGATCCTGAATCATCCCTTCTCCTCCTAGATGGTTATGTAATATATCAACATTATTTATTAAAAATAATGCTTGATATGTCTGTGTGCAGAACATGGAGGTCATTGTTGAAATAACTGTACAACAAGTGTGTTATTAGAAAGCAGCCATGTTGGCCTTGTTACTGAGCTCTATCATGCTGTTTGTTATTATTATGAAGACTGAACATTACCCAGGAATCATAACAATGGTAGCTTCATAAACAGAATAACCATAACTGAGCAGCTGAATCATTAAGCTGTAGACTAATCGTAATTTTTGAACACTGAAAATTTCTAAAACAGAGTTCAGTTAAACACAAAATTGCACAATCTGAAAAATATACAATACACAAAAACGTTGTGCAGTACTGCACAGCAATTTGGAATGTGATAAAATAACATTTTTACTCTAAATATTAGCTTTTTGCTATCCTGACCCCTTTTTCCATCTTTTGTTCTTTGTGTTTAGAGCTATAATGGATGACTTTTAGAGTAAATGTTTGCTACATGTCATTGTTTAGCACTAGTCTGTCAGACTAGCACTATGTCCTAACAGCATGCGAGCATCAGACAGTGCATCACATGCTTTCTGTCCACACTGCATCTGTTGACAGTGTAATTATCGGCCCTGTGAATTTCAGGCTCCCATGTAAAAAGTATGGCTTCTAGTACTTTTTCTTTGAATGCAGACAACTGGAAGTGTGGTGCTTTGTTTTATCTCCCCGTTGACAGCTTTGAGACAAAAAAGTTTTCCCTGCATGTTAATGCGAACCAGAGCATAGTATTTCAACACCAATATAGATAATACTGGATCTGGACCTGAGCTGGAGAAGTGCCCTTGAGCAAAGCACTGAACCCCCAACAAGTCACAGCAGCGCTTCAATGGGGGCAGCAAGGCCATCACTCTGACATCTCTCCATTAGTACATGTCCATGGGGATCCTGTTTGTGCATGTGTATTTGCATGTAATTCAGCCTGTGTTTGTGTAGCATCTATAGAGTGTAAATTTCCCTTCAGGGATTAATAAAGTATGACTTAAAAAACAAAAAACAAGCTGAGGAAAGTGAAATAAACCAAGGAAAATATTCCTGTCTTGACACATATAAACGAAATCAAGCAGTTACATTCATGAAATAACCATGTTACAAACATTACAGACAAAACACTTCATGAATAAAGTAGAGAAAAAGGTCAGGGGTCAAATACTGGATTAAAGTATGTATAGACCTGTTTTAGAGGTAGTTACGCAAACAATGCCTGGCTTTAGCTTTGTTAGCTTAAGCTAAAGCTAACATAGCTAGCACAGCTGTGTAGTTTATGTTACAACATAAGCTAAGGTAGCTAGTTAGCTTTAGCAATGTTAGCCTTAGCAAATGTCGCTAAAGCTAACATAGCTATGCAGACAACATATCTATGTAGCTTACATAGCTGCTTTGTGAGCTACGCTTTAGCTACGTGAGCTATGTACTCAGTTATATATAGCTTAGATAACTTTAGCAGTGTGAGCTGTAGCAAACGTAGCAGAAGCTAACTTAGCTTCGTGGATAACGTAGCAGCTTTGTGAGCTCAGCTTTATCAAAGTTACCTACATAGCTACTACACGTTTGCTGCGTTAGAATGTTTTCATAGGGGACAAGCTTTTTCCTGACATCTGATTTATTATTGTTTAAAATGAACGACACCTTAATGAGAAACCTGTGTTTGCAGCATGTTCCTCTTTAATAAGAAATCCAAAAAGCAGCTTTTTCATCACTAGGTTTGCACCATTTGTGGGTCAGTGATAGCTAGCTTGAGCCTCATATTACTGCATCAAAATGGTGTGATAGCATGGCCAATATATTATGCAGGCATCCATCCAGTTGGGGATGGATGTAGATGCTGAATGTAGATGCTGAATAAGAGGGCATTGTTTTTCTCGTAACACTGTTTTTCTTCAGACATTTCTACATGTTTGTTGCACATGCTCACAGTGCAATAATCATGATAATATTTTCATTCATTGGACATAAGTTTCATACAGTAACTGTTTTTAAAGAAGCATTAAGGTTCTTTACTCTTCCATATGCATCTTGAAAAAAGTTGTTTGAATATTTAGATAATTGCTTTTTACTGCCTTTCTCTTATGCTACTGATATAAATCTATAGACAAGAGTGATCAAAATTCTTAAGACACCAAATATTCTGCCTCGGTCCAAAGATGTCATCTAAATCTACAGAAAATGAAAGTTTGTCTTGCTTGAAGCAGACCTTTGAGCTCCTGTAAATCTGGCTCTTTTGCAAACTACACTGCAGATTAGTGAGTTGTAAGAGAATGGAGTGGGGTTGCAGCAGTCTTCTTTTTGCCGCCAGTAACAGGGCACATTGTGGCATTTTAGGTTTTGTGGTGCAGAGAACTTGTGATGCTTCAGAGTCCTCCAATCTCTATGGTTTCTGGTTCTCTTGGTAAACAAAATCATTGTGATATTTTCAGTGTCAACGGAAACCAGGGCAGCCACCGTTCTTTTAACCGCTCTCTCTTTTCTGGTGGGAAAGTGGTGATGTCAGAGTGGTGGTTCTCACTGAGCGAACAAGTGGCAGCTCTCAGCATCCCCTCCCTGCCTCACCCTTTTCTCTCTCACAGTCTCCCCCTCTGCCCCATAAACACAATCCAGCTTCACTCAGCAGCAGGACTGATGATTACTCAGTGTTATTGAGTTTGATAAGCATGGTAACCAAGTGAGAACAGGCTGATGTTTATAGTAACACAGGAGGAGAGTGTAGTGGAGCTCTGCTGCGGTCTGTTGAGCGTGAACTTTAGTGCGGGGTCATGTTGAAGGTGCAGCAGGAGACGTTTTTTCATTCAGCTGGGAAAGTGCTGACTGGCAGCAGAGAATGTGAGAGAGGCTACTTTTAGCTTCGCATGCAGACTGGGAACCTCCTGCATGCAGAGGGAGAGAGAAGAAATGAGAGCTCCGTGTGTAAGTGAGTGAATGTGTGTGAGAACCACCAATATACTGGCTTGCGGCCAGGCTCCAGGTCTTTGAACTCTCTTTTGTTCAAAGCGGCAGACATCTGTCTAGACTGCAAATATCGTCTTTCCACAATTCACTGCTCTTCACTTCTCAGCCGGTTCTATAAAGCCAGACTGACGCCAGGCACGAGTATACAAGACTGTTTAAGCATGATCTCTTTGAGCGCTTCTGACTGTTAAATGTCTGCTTTCATTTGTATTTTAGCCGATAAAAAAATGAAGAGCTTGTGCATGATCATGTAGATCTGCAGTGCTTGTGAATGCTAACATGCTAACAATGAGCCAGCCCTCTGATGTTTACCATGCTGGATGTTGGCTAGATAGTTGAGGATTATGGGATTGTCCATAGTTTTGCTGATAAAAGCATTAATTAAAATGAAGGGTTATCGCTCAACTCATGTCTTGTATCCAGAAACAAAACTTGAGTTCTGTGGAAGATTTTACCACAAAGAGCTATTTCTAGGCTGTCTAGTCTCCATCATGAGGGAACTTTTGTTAATGAACCTTTTTTCCTCATATTTTCTCTTAATCATAAAATTTCACAGTAATAAATAAAAGTAATGTTTACCAACTTTCTGAGTGTGTTGTAGACAGTTCTGTGGCAGGTGATGTAAAAATTGGCACAACACAGCCAATGTAGAAATTATTTTTTGACAACACTTTTAATTATGGCTTTATCGATTTCTTGTTGCAGCCTTAGGCCCTTGCACAGAAGACATGTTTTTTTCATGCATCAACATAATGTGAATGCAAAATTGCTGCACATATGCAGCATGGTTGATTTGACCGAGAAACTTATCTGACCATTTAAAACACTTCTCGTTATCTTCAGTACAAGTTTTAAGGCAGACAGAGGAGCAGAAGCATCGTCCTTTCCAGAACACTGCATGATGTTTATCTTCTTGTCATTATGTCTAAGTTGTTTCAGTCTTAATCTGATATTATATGTAAAAGATTGAGTAAAAGCCTAGTAAAAGATTGAGACGAGCAGTAGGCAGCCTGTCAAATGTTCATATGTAACAAAATACACTGTGCAGGGGCACGGATAGCGTAGTGGTTCGGTGGCACCCCACGTATGCAAGTAGCCAGGTTCAAGTCTAGCTTGTAGCTGCCTACTCATATATCTCTCCTCCATTCTCTCATCCCTGCTTGTGACTCTTCCCACTGCTCTCCTTTCTCTAAAATACAAGCACAAAAAAACCCTCACAAAATGCATTATATGCGAAAAGCCGAAGCTGTTTACAGCCAATGACAGATTTAACAACAAAGTCTCCTGTCATCTCAGACAAACAGCTAATTATGGCTCCAGGTCGATCAGCTCTCTCTCTTTTATTCTCTGCTAACGAGTTTTGACACCTGCAGGAAAATGTCCATGTGGCAAGCAAAGAAAAAAAAACAATTTGGATAAATGCAATCTCAGTCTTACAAATACATACCTCAAAACAGGTCACAGTGTCATTGTGCACCGTAACTTTTGACCAAAACTGCATAATCTGATCTGAAGTTGCTAGTTTGACCAGAGACAAAGAAAAGTGCACAAAGAGGAAGTTATCGCCCAGAAACTGTCATCACTTATTTAGATCGGAGAGAGCCTACAAAGAGTCAATTCCTACAATTCAGTCAGGACCACTTTGTCAAAGAACGCACATGATTTGGAGTTATACATTTTCTCCTTATTAGCAGTTATTAATTTGCTCTTATTGCTGTTATTTATATTTGGCAGTATGGCTCTTCTGGGATCCCCCTGCCCTTCCATGAGTCTATGTGGAAAGCATCAAGCAGGAACAGAACACGTTCCTGCTCTTCCTGTGCCCACAAGGAGAGCCTGAGGCAGGGAGAGCAGCAGCAATGAACCCAGAGCAGGGCAGGTGTCAGTCACAACAGAATGGCATTAATGAAGTCAGCTGTAGCATAAAGGAGGAGTTTGGGTGGAGGATTGTTGCAAAAAGCAGCTTGCAAAGGGAGCTGCAATGCCTAGCCGGACTGGAGCAGTTTGAATATGTCAGCATTAGTGCAGTTAACCAATAGCGTCCTTAGAGCCAATCAGCTGGCCGTCAGCTGATGAGGGCTTGTGTGAGATCAGCTAAACTCAATTATATGGCCGTGCTTGACTTTGTGACCAAAACGTTACATGCTGGATTTTTGTTTTGGGGTTTATTCCTCCCTGTCCCTTAAGAAAATTTTGAGCCTTCAATTCCATGACTAAATTTCTCTGTAGTAATATTTGACCCATTTGCCCACAACAGCAAACACTAAAGTCATTTAAATCAGACCTTCATTCATGAACATTTTGATCCCATTTGTAAGTAGTGCTTCTGCAGATTGTGTGGGTTAGTAAAGCGAGATGATGCATGTTAAGCCAATTCCTCCACAATGTCTATTATAATGTTTCCCCAAGTAGTAAAAGCTAGGTGCTATCTCTGTGTCTTTATAGCCTGTAACCCTCAAAGACAAGTAGAGAATGTCTAACTTGTCATTTGGGTTGAAGTATAAATGGAAGGCTTTGGAGTAACAACATCTTTTCCTACATCTCATCACCTCATGTCAAATCTTAGGTGCAGCCGGCAGCACTTAAGCTCCACAGCAGTTTATTTCCAGCAGTGTAACTTTATTACAAAAGGCTCCTCCAAAGTTAAAGCCTCAGATACTCTGTGAGAGGACCACACATACTGTACGGCTGACAGGACGACTCCTCTCTGAGCTGTAATGGAGGTCGTTTGTGTTCGTCAGCAGCATTTTAAAGAGTTTTCTTTGGGCCCAGGCCACAGGGTAACACACACACACGCACCAACACACAGTTTTTTCATCTCTGAGTGTTAATGGCACTGACTCATAATGGCTCCCTGTTCTTGGCACTTTGAACGTTGTGCTAATGAATCGCATGTGTGTAGCTTGTTGTGTGTGTAAGGTAGAGCAGGGGTGGTCCTGCCTGATCTGTGTCTGAGTGTGTGTGTTTTGTGATAGGGTGGGCTGTGAAGGGGGTGGTCTCTTTCTGATCTTTGAAGGTAACTTTTTTTTTGCAGGGCTCCTATATGTTCATGTTGATGCCACACACTGATGCCCTCCTGTAGAGTTTCAGTCAGACGTTGGCATCACATCACACAGCTGCTCAGTCTGACTCAGTTTGGCTGCAAGAATCACCTCTAGCCACTGCTGGGATCGAAGTGCCCTTTCTTTCCTCTTCTCTGCTCTACTTTACATCGTTCTGAAATGTCACGTTAACTAGCATGTTTAGCAGATTACAGTTCTGTCATATTTTATCTGGGATTTGCAGAAAAACAGCCAAAAAAAAGTGCAGACAGAGATGCAGGAAGATAGGGGGTTGTATTTTCTCTACAGTCCTGTCTTGCCATGGCTGTTTGCCATGTTTATCTTGTTTTACATTGTTGTCTCTTCTGCACTGTGTTTGCATGTAGAACAATCTATAAAGCACACAAATCTGGTTTCCTTGGAAGCATCGGGAGCTAATGGGCTCTATGCATGAACTGCTTCCGCATTTGGCATTAGACCGCTCCCACACTTCCTGTCGGGAGAAAAGAAAGGCATATGATGGCGAATTCGTTGCGGTTTACTCGCTGTTTGCATGAGTTGCCTGAGCTGACTGTCAATGACGAGTTAAATTTAGCTGAAGATGTACATTGCAGTGCGCAGCAACGATGTCCAAAGTGCTTTTAACCTGTTTTTGAAACATCATTTCAGCATGTTTGGATGCCAAGCGATGATGATAGAGTAAACACAAACAACAATGAAACAAAAAAACCCAACGAAATGGACAAATTAAGGCAGTATGGAGGATTTAGATTCCGTTTTGGCTTAGCAGGTATAGTTGGGCGGAAGTTGTGAAGCGGTCTTATTTTCCACCGGAAATACGCCACCCCCTGCCAACCCCCTATTAAACAAATGGAAGCAGTAAATTACCTTCATTAAAAATGTGTTTCCTGGTCATCAGTCACTGGGTTTATTATAGTTGTAAATGGCCCACCAGTCAATAAAGGGATCAAACAAAGGGATACTATGAAAGTCTATCTTTTGAGGGTCCTGAAGACAGCTGGTTGTAAAAAATAAAAATTCTTTTTTTACACAAAGTAAAGAATCTGTAATGTTATGAACACAAAAATGTGTTCAGTAACCTTAAACATGCCTGCAATGTGCAATGCAATGTAGAGTCATTTTTAGGGCTTAGTAGGGAGCAGCAAACTTGGTCCTTCAGCCTGCATTGCTTCCATCTACAGAGCTCCTGTCTATAGAAGTAAATGCCATCACTCATCATGTATGGATAAAAGGATTTCTGCACTCTTCACCTGTGGTACCTCGCCTTTCTGACTAAGCTGAGAATGTTTCTTTAGGAAGATTTTTTTGCATTGTGCTCTGAAACCCTTTCATGTCCTGCTTTTATGTTATCTTTAACATGTGAACCCTTTGAATCATCTCAAGTTGTTTCCTATGAAGTGATTACTTGTCTTTAGATGGAAATAAAACTCTTTAATCAGGCACTCCCTGGCTGAAGTCTGAAAATGGAGATTTTCCTTCCTTTTCCCACTTCCGTTTTCTTTATTCCTCTCTCTCTCTTCGTTCTTGAAAACAAATTAGTAGAAGCACAATTCAGCTGCAGCATCAGAGACTTCCTAGAAGGAGATCCTTCTGCAGGATTAGCAGAGTGCAGAGTTTTACAAAACAAGTCCAGTCTGTTGTGCTGTAATACAGAGTTAGTGCATGTTAGTTGCATTTTTCACACAGTGAAAATATGTCCATCTTCCAGGGACATCATGCTGGTAGAATGCTCAAATGCTTTAACGCTGCTGTATTCAAGTTGTTAGTTGTGTTGACAACATTGTGTATTTCCTTGCCCTTATTTGCAATTTTTTGGCCAATTCTTTTTATTTTTTGACACCTTTAATCCATTTTCAGTTGTTTAAATCTACTTTTGCCACTTCTTTTTGCCACTTTTTGCCCCTTTTTACCACTTCTATCCTGTTTTTGCCACTTTCTTACTTTTGTTTGCCTCTTTTTTTCCCAATTTTGCCATTTTTTGCCACTTTTCACCCATTTAAGCTGCGTTTTGCATTTAAATACCACTTTTTACTGCTTTTTGCCTATTTTTTCTACCTCTTTGCCTGTTTTAGTCACTTTTACACTCATTTATTCCATGTTTTTGCTGGGTTTTTTTTTAAACTATTTTTGCCACCTGTTACTCATTTATGGTAACCTCTCATCCATCTTTGCCACTTCCTGCCCTTTTTTTTTGCAACTTTTTATCCCCATTTTTTCACTTTCCACACAGTTTTTGCCATTTCATACCCACCTTGCCCCTTTTGGCCTATTTCTGCCACTTTTTTGCCACTTTTTGACCTTTTTTGCCACTTTTCACCACTAACATTGTAAGCAATCATCATGAATTGTTCTATCCAGGGAATGAGCAGTTTTCTGTTTATCTCATTTTAATTACTGTGTTTTTAGTTTTATGCAGTCTAACATTGTAAAAAGATCTAAGCTTCACACTTTTATCATGACCTCATTGGAAAATGTCCTGTTTTTGTCTTTATTACTCTTCTATATCTCCTTTTTTATTTACAGTAATTGTGTATGGATTTATTTCTCCTCACTGTAAACACATGACTCATCAGTGAACTTAATAGTGTTTGTGTTAGACATTAAATGGAACTAAATGTTGACAAAAAACAACAACATTGAACCTACTGAGGCATTTCTTGTTAATTAGACAATAAATATTCTGATAAACTGTTTCAGAAACTTCCCTTTCATTTCTGAGAAATTTGCAAAACACAAAAAAAGGAAATGTGTTTGTGTGACAAAAACAGACAAACGGCAGTAAAAGGAAGTATGAGCTCAGGAGGGAGCAGTGGAGCCAGAGCTCTCTCATGGACTGAATGAAGGATGTGTCCAGGCTTGTTCCCATCCAGACTGTAAATGATTAACAGGAAGAGGAATCACTACTTTACTCCCACACATCAGCCTCTCAGACATGTTTTTACAGGGAAATCTTTACATTGCTGCAGCTTTTTGCTGAAATATAGATATCCTGCAGTGTCAGAATTTCAGCCATTGTTGTAGTTAAGCACCTATCAGCCAAGCACACAGTTTTTCCACAGTGAAACTATGTGCTGTTATTGTGTCATGTCTGGGAGCGGTGGCTCTGCACCACCCTGAAGCCTTCAAAACTACAGGAAAAATTTAGAAACATCCAGCTTTTTACTGTTTTGCAAAAACTAATAAAAGTATTTGCATGTGCAGGTGTGCCTCAGAGACGTGTTTACTTGCTGATAAAGAGATTTTTTTGATGATGTAATTTTTTGGAACCTCGTAGAGGAAGAGGAAGTTTGGCAGAGGAGTCGTTGATCCTTAGAAAAACAACAGCTGTATGTTTACTCTCACCTGCAGTACCTTTTATTGAAATGGTTTCAGTACTGAATCTGTACACAGCACCCTCACTCATGAACTCTGCTGACCAAAGGCTGGGGTCTTTTTAAATCGTCCCTATACCTCTGTTAGCAGGAAACAAATATTTGCATCAAACTACATTTGTGTTTAAAGCCTCATTACGTCTTTGCTCAATATGCAAAACCAGCTGCACGCAGAACGTCCCATTCTTCTCCGAGTTATTACAACTGTTTTTTTTTTGTTGTTCTTTATTGCAGTGTGCATTGCCCAGGATGTCAGCGAAGCCCCACAGCTCCAATAACATCGCCCATGCCCGGCGGACGGTGCAGCAACTGAGAATAGAGGCGAGCATCGAGAGGATAAAGGTAAAGTGCAATAATAAACCAGGCAGTCCAAACAACTTACATGTATTGTCTTTGTCTCAGCCTGCACAAAATCCAACATAATAAGTCAACAGACTTAAATCCCTGCTCCAGTTATCTGCTCCTCTCCAACCAAGACCTTATTCTGCATTATCACCTAATATCATAAATACACACATATTAAACTGGACTTATGAGAGGAATTGTGTAAATAGAATTCACCTTTAAAAGGATAAAACTCATATATATCTATCATATACTGTGGGTATATGATAATCTGACATGCCAGATGGTTTGTTTCACACATCCATCTGGAAAACCTTCTATAGAGGGTGTTTGGGAAAGGGCAGAGCCTTTGAAAAAAAAAAAAAACTCAGAGGGTGATTGGATGAACGTTCTGTCTGTCACATCTTTACGGGCCAATTAGAGCAACAAAACACGTGATGTAGTCGCTACCAAGGTGAGCCCCTACCTAAACTCCTCGACTTTCATAACATGAATCATGGCGACTGTAGACGTGTCAGTACACAACTTTTGTTGTTTTTGAAAAGAAAACAACTCAGTGCTGTTCTTTGTTCTGCTTTTAATTAAGAAATGTTGTCAGGTTCTGATTAAACTGGTGCTTTAGCAGCATCCACGCTAATGTCTTATGTCATTATTGCACCGGCCTCTTGTTGCTGCTTGCTTACATCACGACCCTGCACCTGAAAGTACTGCCCCTCGTCGCTGATTGGTCCTGTCACTTTCTAACTGGGCCAAAATGGTTCAGATGGGAGCTTTGCAAGATTGGATTTGCCAGTGAGAAACAAGGAAATGGGCATATCCATCTGCTTTGCAAGATTAGGTTTATAATTGGCTGCTCTCATTCAGAGCTAATGCATGACAAATAAGGTCTGAGTGTCGGCCTGGTTTTGCCTCTCAAAACACCAAATGTCATGAGATCCAAATGAGACTTTGAAGTGTTGAAGCTAATATGGCTAGCTGTTAACTACCTGCTAAGTTCATTGCTTTTGCAATGTTGGTCCAGCTACTTAACTTTTCTGCAGTATTTTTTAACAGTACACGTTAAACAACAAATCAACAAGTTGCTCCTCCATTACTGATGTCCATCTAAATTTATGCTTCACAATTGCTATTGTTGTCATGGCTGTATTATCACTTTACTTTCTCCTTGATTGGCTATTGCTCCTTTCCACGTAACAGTTCTGCTTGTGTCTGCTCAGCTCTTCTCAGCGCTCACCACACACAAAATGATTTTTGGTTGTAAACATTGGACATGTTTCATATTTTCAATCTTGAGTTAAAGCGCCTCTGATCAGGTAGAGAAAGGGAAAAAATCAGTCTTTACACACCATACACCACAGGATAATCTGGCAAGATAATCTTAAGAACCAACTGATAACTGGGCCTCTGCAGACTTTGGTCTGCAGGAGGGATTCAGGCCGACAATTGTAGTCTGTGGCCCACATAAGGCTGCACAGTGGGGCAGTGGTAAGTTCGACACTGAAGCCTCACACACCATAAAACAGCGGTTCCCAACCTTTGTCATTGGGACATTCCCTACTTGTATCATAAAAAATGGTGAGCCTCTCCCCAGGACCAACACGGATATAAAAACATGACAAACTGCTGTCAAAGATTAGTGTCAACTTCAGTTATTTTCACTGATAAAATCACAATAAAACAGGCCCAACACATTTGTCACTAGGTGAATATATGCAAACCTATGACAACCTCAGAGCAGACAAAGCCCACATAAAATCTTTGGCCCAAAATTGGCCCTATTGTCTTTGTACACCCCACCTCCCCCAATACAACATCTGTAACTCCGTTCTTTAAGATTCCCTACTTGCTAAGTCTACTTTAAGTACATACCGGTACGTTATGTAACCTAACAGTAGTGCAGTTGTTGTATTATAGGGCCAAAGCTGAGTAATATCTGGCAAAATATTAGAGCAGATGTTGGGGACCAAAATGCCACAGCAGAATTTTTGTCTCTGTCTAGTCTTGGAAAAAGTTTGGTAGCGGATTTGGAGGTTTTCAAAATTGAAAATAAGCGTTGGAAAAAATATCCTTTAAATTTAAAATCAATCGTGATTAATCATCTTGATCTCATTATTGATCTAAATAAACCAGGATATCATTTTGCCCAAATTTTGCAGCTCTAAAATCAACCACAATTAAAAAAAAAAAAAAAAAAAAAAGCCGGATGTAGATGTCTCCGTTCAGAAAATTTGGGGTTTTCTGTTATTAACTGCAAGAACAGGAAGCAGCAAACTTGAACCCCTTTTCTCCAGCTCCTACCAAGAAGTTGGGAATAAAACAGTCTTTAAATAACCCTGCAGATTTGCTTTAAAGCAGTTTACTCAAAAGTTTGTGTATCAAATTGTCACTGAATGTGTGCTTCTTCTTCTCTGCAGGTATCAAAAGCCTCTGCAGACCTTATGAACTACTGCAGCGAACACGCCAGAAATGACCCTCTCCTCATGGGCATCCCTGCCTCAGACAATCCCTTCAAGGACAAAAAACCCTGCACTATATTGTAGTGGATGCCTTTAGCCTATATGTATTTGTCTTTTTTTTTTTTTTTTTTTTTGCTAATTAATGTTGCTGTATTCTTTTTGTTGGGATAAGAGTGAGGGGTGGACTGTGATCATGTCATTACCATGTGTTCACCTGTTCTATTCATGCAATTCAAACAAAATTTTTGGAATATTAGATCTAGATAAGAATGCGCCATAAGCCTCTTCTCTGATAAGTTGAAACTCTGACCACTAGCAGGACTTTGGCTGCAGGCTTTGTGTTTGCTTCAGATGCATTTTTTTGGGAAGTTCTGGATTACTCCTTACTGTGTAAACAGTCTCCTCTCCATCAGGCTGTGACTGTTATAGTCTCTAAAGTGTATTCATGCAACAAAAGTTCCTTTAAAGTTTATTAGTCATAAGAACAATATTAATGGTACCATATTTTATTCCCATCAGTATTTAACAGACTTTTCTGCAGTTAAGGTCATTGAATTTTGGATTCTTAAACGTCTGTCTTTGATAAGCGCAGTATTGTCCTTAAATTTGGTGTTAAATTTAGACACTTAAAGTATTCTGTAACCCACATTCATGACAATCCACATGCGCTTTAAAGCCATTGTTTCCCTGTGTGGTATGTGCAGTATGATTACCATAGTAAAGTGTTGTTTGTCAGCTGATCTAAGGAATCATCGTTAGATCTTAAAGCCTTTAATACAAAATAATCTCTTCTCAGTTTTAAGCCTTTTTTTCTAAAATGACCACAGTCCTGTGATTCTTAAAGCTCCTGTGAGTTTGTGGTGATTAGGGCGCCCCATGTGGACCAAGTGTTACCTTTTATCTCTTTGCTGAATTGCAGAACTTGTAAGTCATGTTTTCTGACAAAAAAAATTTCAGCCTGCATTCTTTTAACACAAAAACTTGAAACAAAATGCTATTTTGTTAGCATGCCCATACTCTATTTGACTGATGCCTACCCCCTGCCAGCAATTTAGACATCACAAATATCTCTACAGATAATCATCAGACTTGTTGCCGATGCTCTTGCTCACTTTTGTAGATCATAAAGAGGCATAAACATTAGTTTCACTCTGTTTTGTAACCAAATAAAATTCTTCTCACAGGAGCTTTAACAGGTGCATGCAAAACACACAGCTGACATGCTTTATCACAGATATGTAGAGATGTTTTGTTTTTTTTTTGTACTGAAAGAGTCAGCTGACTTTGTAGTGCAACACTGTGCAATGAAAACCCTGGGACCAAGCCAAACTATTGATGCAGCATTTTTAAAATATCTAAATTGCACCTGAATGAGACTTTTTATAAAAATTCCCTCTGAAAATACTCTCTGGTACTTTATTTTTAGGATGCTGACGGCACACTGGCAAGTGTTACACAACACTGTGAGCAACGCCTTCTTGCCAATCACAAGTGTCTTAGTGGGAAGAATGTGCACTAAGTTCAAGTCTAGAAGTGGTTTTGCCACAAGTGTTAGAACTGCAAATGGCAGTGTGCATTAGTGATAAAAAAACATTCACAGACTCACTTTTTTTTCTTTTCAAGTGTAACATTTATGTCAGTCTTCAGTCTAATGTGTCCTTCATGTCGTGATTCCCTGGGGGAACTTCTGCTTTTGTGAAATTTAAAAAAAAATGTCTAGATAGCATAAACTTTCTTACACTCTTAAGCCTTACTTCTGTCTGCCTTGTGTCCAGAAGAACACTCTTACTGGGAGTATTTTCTTTAAAGTTAAAGAGTTTCTACTAAATGCTTCTATCTGTGGGATGAAAATGATCTGTAACGATATTGTGCCATCTGTTTTTTGTCTTTGTGTCACTAGCAAACGTGTTTATCGTGTTTCACTTACCTGGTGCTCTGCTTTTTGGTATTGTTGCCTTCTCCAAAGGGTACGTTCAGGTCTTCAAATCAGATCTGGTGTTATTATCCAGTTGTATTTTTATGATTGTGTCGCTCTTACTTGCAATAAATCATTCCTGTTTGCCTCTTAATATAAGGAAAAGTTTGGATTACCACTGCCATGCCAAGATCTCTGTCCATTCTGTAACTGCCTTATTGCACCGTTGATGGATTAATTTAACTGTCTGAATCTGCATTTTGATAAATGTCTTTATTAATATACCAACCTTTGTATGAAGACTTAACTAAGATTAATAAAGTGAAGCATTCCTACAGTGCAATACTGTACTAATATCTCAATAAAGATGTGTTGTGCTGCACAGTCAGAACAGTTGAACTCCACCAGTGCTGTCCTTTCCTGATTGTGCTCTTTTATTGTGCAGATGGAGAGCTCTGTGTCCATTTCCTCTCATTAGTGGTGTATTTATATCTCAGTGGGGATGGGAGAGACCTCGGGCCTCTCAAAATGTCTGTCAGAAACCAGAGAGCACAACAGAGCTAAAGATAGAAAGGACCAAACCCTGATTTCCGCTCTTGAAGAGAAGAGAAACTATTTTTGGGAAGCCTGTTTTCTTTCTCAGATGGTGGCCACTCGGATCTCTGACCTTGTTTCTCACCAGCTGCTGCATAAACAGCTTTTTCAGAATTTTCCTGCACACAATGAGAAGATCAGGGAGGAATAACACTCCTCATCGGTTATTGTATCAACTGCAGAAATACTGCTTTGAGTGTTACAGCTCTCATAGTCAAACTGGACAATGATGGCATAAACTGCCACCTACTATTCATTGTCTTTTACCTCCTAAAATATAAATAGTTGTTTTTTTCCCATTTCATTGCGTGTGAAAAAATGTATGATAACCAGCAGGTGCTAGACAACCAAAACCCAGTTGGAGGATTAGGATGAGATTTAATATTGTCAATCATAAATCTTTATATGTATAAGGGCAATATGTAACCAGTGTTATCTCATGAAAGTTTATTAAGAGGGCACATCATACAAAATAATCAAAACAATAAAATTCAATTTTGGAAACAGTTTGGGATATATGGAGGAAGATCAGGGCCAGGGGGGAAGGGAGAAAATTGTGCTGTGCACTTCAAGAATAAAGTCAGAATATCAGGAATAAGTTGAAATAAAATTTGAGAAAAAAATTTATAATAAAGTAGAACCTTATTTGACTATAACAAAAAAGCAGATCTTAGTCAACCACAGTGTTTATGAGCTAAAAGAGAAAGAATCTCTGTTCTTAAATCCACTTCTACGGTATACAGGTGCATCTCAAAACATTAGACTATCAAGTAACAGTTCATTTTCCCCCCATGATTTACTTCAGAAAGTTTAATTTCAATATATATTCAAAACCGAAACATTTCAAGACTTTTTTTTTGTCTTAATCTTGACGATTACAGCAGAACAGCAACAATCCACTATCTCAAAACATTAGAATATTGTGGAAAAGTCAGATTTGCAAAGGTTTCCTGATCCTTCATTCTCTCACTCTGGTTCAGTACACACAACCACAATCATGGGGAAGACTGCTGACTTGGCTCTTGTCCAGAAGACAATCATTAACACCCTTATTGAGGAGGGTAAGCCACAGAAGGTCACCACTGAAAGGACAGGCTGTCCTCAGAGTTATGTATCGAAGCATATTCATGGAAAGTTGACTGGAAAAGTGTGGTTATAAAATTAAAAAAAAAAAAACGAGGTTCACAAGCAACAGGTATCAGCTCAGCCTTCAGAGGACTTTCACACAAAACATTCAAAAACTCAGAGGAACTTCACAAAGAAGATCCACAACCAGTCATGACTCACAGATGGGTCCAGGAAATGAACTAATTGTCAAGTTCCTAGTGTCGAGCCAATCTTGAACCACAGATGTCATAAGCTTCTCACCTGGACTAAGAAGAAAATGTCCTGGACTGTTGCTCGGTGGTCCAAAGTCCTGTTTTCAGATGAAACTTAATTTAGAATTTCATTTGAAAACCAAAGTCCCAGTCGGGGGGATTATCATGGAGGCAGAAATTCCAAGGTATTTGAAGTCCAATGTGACGTTTCCACAGTCAGTGATGGTTTGAGGTGCCATGCCATCTGCTGTTGTTGGTCCACTGGTCTTTATCAAATCCAGAGTCAACACTGTTAGCCATCTACCAGGACATTTTAGAGCACTTCATTCTTCCATCTGCTGAGAGGCTTTATGTAGATACTGATTTCCTTTTCCAGCAGGACTTGGCACCTGCCTACAGTGAAGCCAAAACTACCAGAAGCTGGTTTGCTGACCATGGTATTACTGTGCTTGATTGGCCAGCCAACTGGTCTGACCTGAACCCCATAGACAATCTCAGAGCTGTTGTCAGGAAGAAAATGATACAGACGAGCTGAAGCTGCTATCAATGCAACCTGGGCTTCATAACAACCCAGCAGTGCCACAGACTGATCGCCTCCATGCCACGTAGCATTGATGCAGTAATTTTCATGAAAGAAGCCTCAACCAATTACTGAGTGCATAGATGAGCATCTTTAGTATGAGATGAATCTAGAATATATGGTCAGTCCAAGAATCATTCCTCTTCAGTCTTTATCATCTTAGCTGCTAATGCTAATATCAGAATGTTCTTCTTCACATTTTCCTCCATCCATTTATCCCCATACCAAATGTTGCTTAGTGCTCATGGTGGATTCATGCTGGGTCTATCTTTATAAATAATATACAGTACAGTCTAGTCCTGCCATATTTGTAAAGTGTCTTGAATAATTGTAAGTGTCTTGCATAATAAATTGGCACCATACAAATAAATAAAGACTGGGAAATTTGGACTTACACAACTCAAAATAACCGCTAGTTTTTCTCTTGATAAAGAATCTTTTTCTCCAGATCTTGAGAAAACACAAAAATTAACTTTAGAGTAACTGGAAAATGTACCAATGAGTGCCCTCCTAGGGCTTCCGTACCACACAGCAAAGTGAAACGTTACAAGTAAAGACCTCTGCAGAGGTATTTCAGTAATGCACGGATATGTTACAGTCCGTCTGGGTATTCTCTGTAAGCATGACTGCCCCTTAACGCCTGAAGCTCGCCTCCCACCAGAGTAATACCTCCCCAGTAATCCCAGTTTGTCATTGTGCAGCAATGTGAGAATCACAGTGTTGGTTGGCTCACCGACCATGTGCCCCTCTGTGAAAATGTGTCCCGGCAGTTCCAGTGTCAGTGTGCAGGAATGTGCTGATGAGGGGGAGAGGAAGAGGAGGGTGGAGGGAGTGGAGTGGACTGCAGTGGCACCTCCGCTCCTCTGGTTGGCTCAGCTGATTATGAAAACACACAAAGCATTCCCATTAATGGATTAAAAGAATCACCACAGAGCCGGTGTTGAGTTCAAAGTACAATTTACTCATAAACTGGTTTAAAGGTCATTCAAAGGGCCTTAGCGAGTAAAAAAATAATAAAGACAGAGATACAATTCAAAAGAAGAGTAGTAAAGGAGTTGTGCTTGGGAAAACCGTTTAGAATTTGTAGAAAAAAGTGCATAAATTAACTTCTTTTTTTTTTTTTTTTTAATCAAAGGACAGACAGTTAGTGAGCCCCAGACAGACCAGAGCAGTTATCATTCATATGTCACAAACCTTTATTTAACCAGGTTAGTCCCATTGAGATTTTTCAAGGGAGACCTGACCAAGAATAGCAGCAACATAGTTTCAAATCATGTCAGAGATGTAATTTGTTGTGAGCCACATTAACACTTTAAACAAGCAGGGATTGTTGTAAGAGTTGTAAGAGTACCAGGTAGTCAGTGACTGACATATCCAGTAACTGGGGATTTCAGCAGAATGATAAATAGACATCTTAATTCTAGAAAATGGTAATTATCTGGCAATTATCTGAGTAGTCAGCCTTTAAGGGGTTAAACATATTTTGTCACCTATTGCAACTTGCAGCCCATTTTGCCTCCTTTTATCCTATTTCACCACGTTTTGTCTCCTTACTCCCTTTTTACAACTATTTTGTCACTTAAAGCCTTTTTGCTACTTTAAGACCATCATTGACACTTTTTGATCCAGTTTTATTTGCCGCTTTAAACCCATTTTTAGCATTTTTTTGCCACTTTTAATTCATGTTTGACACCTATTGCCACATTTAACCCTTGTCCACCACTTCTTTGCCAGTTTTAAACCATTTTTACTTCTATTTTGCCACTTTAAACCCAGTTTTGACACTTTTTTGCCAACCGAATTTCACGAGCTGAGGTATCCATATTTTATTTTAAACTGAATAATAACCACGCTTATTAAAACAAACAAACCAAAAAAAAAAAAAAAAGAATTTTATTGCTTTAGTACAATATAGCTTTCCCCCCCCCAAAATGTATACCCCTTCTCTTAAAACGGAATTACCTTTAATGTGTGAACTTAACAATGTGGATGGGCACATTAAACTAATACACTTGCCAAATCAATGTCAAAGAAAAAACTGGCAAAAGTTGACAAAGGTGGCAAAACTAGGTTAAAAGTAATAAAAGAGTGGCAACAATGGGTTACAAGTTGCAGAAGGGGTAAAAATAGGTTAAAAATGGCAAAATAATTCCAAAAATTATCTTACAAGCGGCAATAAAGGGGTTAAAGAGACATAAAGAAGCAAAAGATGGTAAAAGTGGCAAAAAGACAAAAACCAGCAGTAAGTGGAAAAAAATGAGTTAGAAGTAGCAAAGGAGGGAAAACTGGATTAAAAGTGGTAAAAGAGTGGCAATAATAGGTTAAAAGTGACAAACAGTTGCAAAAGTGAGTTTAGAGTGGCATTAAAGGGGTTAAAATAGGCAAAAACAAGAAAAGGCTGAAAAGTGGCAAAAAAAAAGTGCTAAGAGTGGCATAACTCGGTCAAAACAGGTTTCAAGCGGCAGGAGGTAGAGAAAACATGATAAAAATGGATAAAAATGGCAAAAAAAAAAAAAAGTTTAAAAGTGACAATAAGTAATAAAAATGAGTTAAGAGTGGCCAAAAGGAGGGAAACTGGGTTAAAAGTGGCAAAAAAGTGGCAATAAATGGTTAGAAGTTGGTAGAAGTTGAAATTAAAAAGTTAAATTTTCAATAAAAGAGGCAAAAATTGGGTTAAAGTGGTAAAAAATGGCTTAAAGGTGTGAAAGTGGCATAATAATCTTCAAAATGGGTAAATAAGTGATAGAAAAAAGTTAAAATATGGTGTGATTTTATAATTTCCACATCAGAACCCAATTATAGCTTGACACTCTTTAGAATCCAACTTTTGGTAACTGCTAGCAAGAATGCTACCATCAGCGCTACTGATCCAACACACATGCACTGACATCATCATTAAATCAAACTGTTGAGGGCTCAGTCACTGGTTTTTTAAGGGGCCTGTGTTTAAACTCCAGTTGATATTTCTAGTTTACCATGCACTACGCACTGAGCTATGCATACAGACGTGTCTGTCCCGCAACAAAACTGTCACTCTGTGTATCATAACATACAATTTCAACATCACCTCTGATCTTGAATCATGAATCATATTTCTAGTTTATTCAGCTTTTCTGATGCAAAGCTTTATTTATGAAGGTATTGTGACGTGTATGAGTGTTGTGCTTCCTCCTTGGTGTTATTCTTTTAGGAAGAGGATATTGTAGAACTATAAATCAGCTTTTTGGAAGTTAAAAGAAGCTAATTTAAAGGAATATTCCACTTTACAATGTTTTAAAAATGTATTTCCACATTGTTTTAAAGCTACATTTTGTTCAGTTGAAGGTTCGACATCCTGATTATGAAACTCTTATACTCCTCCATCTTATGGTGGATTTCTATGGATTGCACTATTCTGTTATCTTTACCTGAAGTTTACTTTCACTCTGCACTGAGTTCACTGCATTGATTTATGTTTGCTCTCAATCTTTGGCACAATGAGGGAGTATAAGTCATTTCTGTACACTGACTGTGGTTATACAACATGCTACACGTTTCTTTACATAGAACAATTCAAAGTGCACTGACTTTTCAGATGTCCAGCTCTTGCTCTATTTTAGTCACATATAGATAACACAGCACCTGAACTCTGACACACATAACACACTTCAGACAGGTATGCATACTTCATCCCTTTTTAGGACCAGCTTCACCGGAGAGCCAAAGTGTAGTTGTGACACTTACATCAACTCTCCATCACTGTGGTCTTAAAATAACCTTTTCCCTGCGATCACAGCAATGCCACATTACATCAGTTAAAGCCACGCCCCACGGTCACACACCACTCAACCTTTCACACAGTGCCGGCTGAAAGCACAGCGAGGAGCCTTTTGTAGGGCAGGAGAGCACTTCAGGTTTCTGCCACTCTGAAACTGGCTGTATTTTTAATGTAGGTTATCTGAACTATCGTTAATTCATCACTTCTGAAGACTTCATTAGCACTGCATGTGTGTTACTTGTTAAATTGATCAGCACATTAAAACATGGCAATATTTAGTGTGCCATTTTAGAATCCTGCTTTAGAGGTAGAGCTGTAAATTACACATACTTTGCCCTTGTCCAAAAGCACAACCTACACATATACAAGACACGATCAGCCAGGGCTCAATTCTCCACAGGGGTCTTCAAATCAACACAACTTTTAGGTTCTTCAACCTAAATAAAGCTGTAAAAGTAACAGCTGGAAAATGAGCATGTGATATAAATATAAAATTTAGTCATATGTCAGCAGATGATGCCACTAAGTCCACTGGTCATGGTTTACACATAAACCAAAGGTAGAATTTCACACCCTTTATGGGAAAATGTCAGAAATGTCAGCTCTGTTTAGTGTAAAGAGTCAGACTCCTGTCTTGCGAAGTCCACATGGAAGTGTTTACTTAGATCGCCGTGTAACTTCAAAATAAGCAGCTTCTTTTCCATTTATGGTCAAAAAAATTCAGTAACATATTACACTCAAAAAAGGCAGAAAACATAATTAAACTATTCACAAAATGCAACATAATCCACTACCAACTGCACTTTAAAGCTCCTGGGAATTTACAGCTGGTTATGAAACAGACTGAAATTGAAGCTGCTGCCTCTATACATGAACTACAGAAGCGAAAGACACTGTCAGCCTTAAGACTGAAGATTTCTGTATTTCTATATCGTAGATTTTAATGGCCGAAAACCCTGATGGGAGGAAGTCCGAGAAACCTGCACAAACAACTGATTATTACATTTTCCATCACTTCACCATTAAAGAAACAAATATCACAACTGTGCCATAACCTTGACTTTAGCCAGTCTGGTAGCTGACCACCTCTCTGAGGTGCCCAGTTTGCAGACCAATGCTTTCAGACACCGCTGTCGTCATGTACAATTGCTAAAGCTAATGATAGCTTGAATATTAACGTCAACTACAAGGCTAGCATGGCTACAGTAGCTTTGGTTTTGTAGCTATGGCCAACATATCTATGTTAGCTTATGTATTAAAGTTAACCACGAAGCTAGCATAGCTACAATAGCTTAAGTTTTGAAGCTAAAGCTAACATAACTATGTTGACTTACAATTAACCACGAAGCTAGCATAGTTACAATTGCTTTAGTTTTCATAGCCAAAGCTAAAGTAGCTATGTTAGCCTACATATTAAAGTCAACTACTAAGCTAGCATAGCTACAGTTGCTTTAGTTTTGTAGCTAAAGCTATTGAGCTATGTTAGCTTATGAATGAAAGAAAACTATGTAGCTAGCTTAGCTACAATAGTTTTAGTTTTACAGTTAAAGGTTATGTAGCTAGAGTGAGCCTATGTTCAGATATCTAGTTCTTAAATAGGAAATATGTTGTGCCAGCATTTTCCGTCTGTCCCCTCATGACAGCAGTGGTGTCTACCAGTAGCGGCTGAGTAAGAGGGCCATCTGAGAGCTGCAGCCTGCAGCCAGACCCCTTTCAAATTAGCAGAGACTAGAGCACTGCGGGGGACTATTTCTTAATCCCTCTCCTGTCTGCTCCCGCTGGATCCCTGACAATCCGTGTTAGATATTCAGTATAATGGACAATGTGTCTAATTACACATCACATATCCTCATTTCTTTTAAAGTCATACAGAGGTGGAATTGTTTCCTAATCTCTGAGAAATTTGTGCGCCACAAAACTGCTGCGCACTTCAATCAGTTCTCACAGACAGTAGATCAATCTTTGCCCTATTGACCTCGTGCTGTTGACAACCTAGTCATTAGTTGCTTAAGGCAATAAGGCCAGTTTGCATGGAAAGGGGTGTTTTATTCCCCAAAGGACTGCATAATGGCTCAGTCCCTCTGTGCACCACTGTGTATTTTAGTGATTGGCCTACAACACAATAAGAGGAGCGTTAAAGCTGTGCCTTTTGACTTATTTACAAGCTTTTAGAGCATGCACTTTATTGTAGAGCTTTCAAAAAGCATCTCAACATCTGGCTGCACAGAGACAGACACATATTCATACATGTTGACACAGCACTGCCAACTACATCCAACAAATAAAAAAGCAAATGAACTGTGATTTATAACATCAACGTGTGACACATCTCCTGTATTATCCTGATTAAAATAAGCATGGAGAAGTGCTTTAAAGAGAGCTTATTTGAATCAGGGATTGTGAAGCAGGTGTATCATCATACCCAGGTGTGTAAAATGTGTTTTTTTTTTTTTTGTGGGCGTGTTTCAACAAAGTCCAATTGTTTTCTAGCTCTGTCACCTTCTCTCTCCATTTCAAAGAAAAAAACAGGACCATGAGCGTGGTGTAGAGTGAACAACATATTGTGGCCGAGTCAGGGTATGTGTTATACAGGGGAAAGTGATGTAATGGGGGACGGTAGGAGGGCATACTGAAGAAAAAGGCGCAGCAATTTTAGATTTTTATTGAGAATCTGTGCATACTTATGATATTGGCACCAGGATAATGGCACCAGTTTCGAACCAGTACACCTAAGAAGTCTTCTGAGAGGTATCAATGACAATTGGAGCAACGGTATGGCGTGCAAATCGACACGGACAGACAGACACACCGCTGCTTATTGTAGTACAAGAGAAGAAACGCTTTGTCCACAGGGGGCGGCAAAATTAACACTGACCAAAAGTTACCCAAACAGTCTTTAACTAAATGTTGAGTTAATAGACAAAACTCCCCAACACATTCTGTAATGAGCATGAGTTGAAGTCCATGTTGTTTGCATTAAAGGCTAATGTGATGTGATGCGACTTATATTTCATTTCACAATTTGAAGTTCCTTTATTTGTAACTATTCAGCACTGTCAAACAAAATAATATAGCACAGTGTGCATTACTAAGCACTAAATAAGAAAAGGAAAAGCAAAGAGCAGACAAAAAATAAATGGTTTCCCTCTTTTCATCACTAAAACAAGGTACAGATGACTTTTGACATTTCCACTGAGCTGTCTGAGAGTTTTAAAAGTGAAATGTGATATTTTCGAACAGTAGTGTACTTGTTTCACATCACTATGGCTTCAAGTAACAATATAACATGATATAAAAAAAAATGAATGCCCTAGTTACGGTCCTTAATATCATCTTGATTAATGCATCAATACTGACAGCCCTTTTATATATGTAAATATATATATATGTATATATACATATATGTGTGTGTGTGTGTGTAACTATCTATCCATCTGACAGACAGGTAAATCAAAAGAGCCAGAGGAAAACTTATGCAATGGAAAAATGTGCCAATGCAACAATAGAGTAAAAATTCTACTTCTATTAGCAGAGTAAAATGAAAGAAGCACATTGTGCAATCACCCCCACAGCTTTGCCAGATTTAATAAAGCATTTTAATTCAGCCCTATCAAACTGTGTCATATGATCTCTCTCACGAGGGGACAACTTGATTGTGCAACTTGAGGACAGCCTCTGCAGTCTCTCTCCTCGTGATCATGACTATGCGATTTCAGCGGGGATTGCCCGCCTTACAAAAACCCACTTACGTCACTGACATTCAACTCCAGAGAGAGAGATCACCTGTGTGTGTGTTTGTGTGGGAGTTGGACTGTGTTGGAAAAGGAAAGGAGCAAGGGGAGTGGAGGAAGCAGTTCAGACCGGCTTGCACAACTGATTGCATGCCATTGCCTTCTTTACAGCAGTTTCCAAGCAGCTCTGGTCATGTGCTTTTCTGTAATCTACACCACCAACATACTCTGGTATTGAGGGCAGAGGTAGCAAGATAAACACAGCATACATCAATGATAAACACACAATTCTTCTAACCAGGTGTATTCTGTGTAATGCACTACATTAATAAAAAGACAAGCCTCTGCAGAATTAATATTTTTGTCATGCAACTTTAGGAAATCACCTGGTAAAGGCAAACTGTCAAACAAATCACTGTGAATTGGTGAAAAGGAAAACCCGTTTGCATGAATGAACATGGTCCTGCTGACCAAAGCAGAGGATTATTGTTCTGTTCGCTCAGAGTGGGCACTGAGGCCACAGAGGCCGACATGACCCCTGTGATCCACACGTGACTCCTCTTTTCAACTGCAGCTGCTACAGGTCAGAATTCAGCTCGGCTTTTGCTTAAAATTTCCAGAAATAAAAGAGGAGAAACATGCAGTTCTGGCTCCATAAAATACTTTTTATTGACAGCAATACATAAGAATTCAGATTCTGCAAAAATTCAAATAGTTTAGGTAGAAAAATGAAACATAAATACACTTAAATATCATTAGAAATAACTTAAATTGTAACAAATGAATTATTTTACTTGTGGCAAAAACAGCTGGCGTAAAAAACAGTTAACACACAGAATGTCTCCACTGGATGTGTAGCCCTTCCCTTTTTAAATTACGACAATAGTAACATCAACATTAACAACTGAAATCATATAGGTGAAATTGCAAAAAGGTCCAGTGTTATAACAAGTGCTTTGTTTCTGCAGAGAGAGGCCGAGGCCTTGGTCCACTCAACAGGTCTGTTTTCTGGTCTCTCTCTGCTTTCCTGACTCGTCACAGAGGCTTCACCAAACACACATGATACAATCTGTCTGTACAGTGTCCGGCTTCACATAAAAAAGCACACACATATGCTTTTTTTAAATTTCCACCTCAGGGTGAACAAGTGCTTCGCCCTCTGATCTTGTATGCCAACAAACAGATGCAACTCCAAACAGTCCTGTCCGAGGTGGAAATCTGTCCTCCTGCTCCTTTTTTTACTCTTTTAAATAGAACTCATGTAGACAGCAGGCTTTTTTTATCCTCCATTTTTTTCTTCTTTCCCCATAAGCAGTGCTTTGGAATTTGATCTCTGGGTGGTAATGTGTCCATCAGGGTTCACACCACTTCTCCTGTGCAGATAAGAGTCCAGTTGCAGTTTTAAGTTCATCGTTCAGGCAGATTGATGATAGGAACCCATTGGTCCATGCAGCGGCTCTCTCTGCAAAATCCGTTCACTTTGCTCAAAGCAGGGTCCTTCCATGATGTAGAGTGTGGGCTCTGGAAATATAAGAAAGATAACACATTATAACATGCATCTGATGTGCACCCTTGAGTGTGCAGACATGAGAGTGAAGCATAATTAAATTCAAAAGAAGTCAAAAGAGGGAGGAGTTATCTACATGTTTATCAAATGCACAAAACAAGTACAGGCAAGTTCTACTTGAATTGCAGTTTCACTCACATGCAACATCTTGCATAAAATCACAAAATGTATAGGAAAATGCAGGTATGATTCATTTATTAATGATAAAAAAGATGCTTACTGTGACAAGGACACAGTGAAGGTCCATAGGTTCTCCTCCGCTCTGTTTTCCACTGCTTCCTCCACCCAGTATTTCAGCCAGGCGCCGGGTGTTGTTGACTCTCAGGATGTTGATGTCATTCTCGCAGCAGAAAGCCTGAATGAGAGTGAAGTGGATCTGCAGGGCCACATCTTTGACGTCTTCGTCATCTGTGGCGAGGATGCAAAGAACCACATTATCAGGATCTCTGAGGAGGAAAGGATAAAAATACTTAAGTTTATAAATGTTTAAACAGAGCTTTTCATATATTTACATGGATGTAAGTGGATGAAGAGTGCAGTTCAGTGAAAGGAGATGTGTTAGCATGTCTGGGTGCTGTCAGTAGGTCAATAATTCAGGGTTTTTTGGGATCACTTTGTACTTACACATTAAGAGACTTTGCAGCCTCATAGACTCCGACTGTAATGCAGCCCTGAGGTAACGCCGAGGTGAGAACTTCCTCCAAAGCTTTCGCCACTGAATCCATTCTACAAAACACAGACAAATTATAGCACATTAATATCTTTATTACAACTGTTACACGAAAGAAAAAACCCGAAACGGTGTATTTTTTTATGCTAACGTTAGCCTGTCTGTAAGCTAGCCTAGGCGTCGAGTAAACCGTGTAGAAGCCAGGTTCGACACGCTCAAAAACCCAATTTTAAATCATTTTTTATCTATACAGATAGATAGGAAAAATGAGATAGAGCTATTCGAGACTGTTATGTCAAGTTTCAGTAAGTATTGTCACCTTTTAACCAGTAGAGCTTTTAAACGTTCATTAAAAAGTTTCTCGCGACCATCTTGAGTCTTAGCAGAGCTGTTAGTCGATCAATACTGCCGGAATAAATACTCTAAATTTCTCTCAAGCTGCAAAGTGGGCTTAAAACATCAGCTAAAACTTAAACGACCATTTCCATCATGCAATAGTCGATTTAATGCATGTATTGTTGCTGCACACAGACATATGGCAGTGACTATCAGCGCAACAACTCCACACCTGAACCGCATGCAGAGACTGCTCGAGAATAAACACTATAAAATAGTCATTTACTGTGTTATTTACCTTTCTTGAGAGTAATCCCCACTTAGTTCTTCAAATGTCATGTTGAACATGTAATCCAAATCTCCCGTCAGAGCAGAAAAAAGTTAGGCAGCTCTTGGCGAATTATACCGGTATCTTCTCGACTAAACACACTTGTATCTCTGTAGTCCACAGTGCTGCTACTGAAGAGATACATCTGGTAACTTCACATTAAAACCGGCCGGGACAATGCGAGTCAGGAGGACATTTGCATGGCTGTGATCATTGGTCATACGCAAATGTTTCGGGTGTGTTCTCACAAGGGATTGGAGAAAGACAGCAACAGGCGTGTCGGTTACTAACCAGATACTACCAAATACAACTGCAGCTGCAGACTTGACTCAGGCTTTTCCACTTCAGTAAGAAAAAACTAAATCCTCTACTACTTCTACTCACCTTTAAAATGCTCAGGCAACGTTTGCACATCTTTAAGTTATAGCTGAATTTACAGATAGTCTTCGGATGTTACTAAACCTTCCATAAAGAAAACAACTACTAGATTTTTTTGTTAGTTCAAGCGAATGTAAATTAATCTTGAATATTCTGTCTTGAAGTTAAGATATCAAGGTTGACAAAGAACATAAAATAAAAGTTCAGAATTCATCAGTTGTAACAGAACTCACCCTCGGTGCTGGACAGGACAGGGGGGCAGGTTTCAGGACAACTGCATAGCAACGGGACGCTTCCGGGTAACGCCGTCCTCTGATTGGCTTTTGTTGTAGCGTGTAGTATGAGAAAGCCTACCGAAACGGCGCGCGAGATGCAAAGGACTGGCGCGAGATGCACTGTCTGGCCATGGAAACCAATCTGCTTTTTACACACCTGATTTATCCCAGCTTGGCTCTGTGTCAAAACTTAATGAACATTTTTAAGAGAAGATTTCATAGGGACAGTACACATTATGGACTTGTTATATGCCAGATTGTAGCCAAAGGCTTACTGTAGTCCCCGGCAGGTTGATGGTATACATGCAAAAGTGTGCATCAAGCATGTACATAATGAATAATAAAATATGTACACAAAATCAGACAACACACAGAGATCAAACAACATAAACAGTACAATATTATACAAAGACCAACATATAGCAATACAGAGGGTGGCTTATGGCTGACCAGGAATAAAGTAACCATTACAGTGCTGAAAGTGCTGAAAAAGTGAACATGATAATAAATGATCAATGTATGAGAACTTTAGTCTTTTCTCAGGAAATATTAAGTTCCAGTTGGGGTAATCCATGAAAGGTCACAGATGACTTAAATACATGGGAAACTGTTTAATATTAAGCTCTTTCACTTTAACTTTAAGAGAAGATAATTTGCCTTGTATTCAGTGTGGCTGGAAACAGGAGAGAGAAAGAGAAACATGATTTAAAAAAAAAAAATTAAAGCCTTCAAAAATGCACTTGGGGTGATTGATCAGAGCTTCAGCACTCAAAATTTGAGGCCTAGGCAAAAAAAAGCAAACGAAACAAAACAGATTTGTCTCTGATTATCCACAGGGGACCAACAGTTAGCCTTTTTAAATAATCTATAATAGACCTGTGTTTGCTGTAGGGTATTGGCAAACAAATAATTTCCTTTAAGGTGTAGCAATTTTTTATAGCATTATTTCTAAGCAATAATAAGATACTTTTGTCAGATCCCCTTCAATGAATGGCTCAGTTTTCATATAGCCTATTTTTCATAGGCACAATTTGAAGTTTTCATTGAACGTGGACGACAGCACCAGAACTGCAACTCAGCAAAACTGTCCTCGTTATTATATCATTCAATAATGAGTAAAAAACATTTTATTTGCATTCAGACATGTAATGTAAGCTTAAATTAACATCATAAATTGAAAACAACACTGGTAAATGAGAAGCAGCCATGCTGTGGATGACATGGGAAGTTTTTGGATGTTATGCTGCCCCTTTGTGGTTGCAGTGTTGGCTGCATACTAAAAATACACAGCAGTGTAGCAGCTGTCAGTTTTACCATTAGCCAAAAGTGGGCAAATTTGATAAATTCCTTTTATTGATGCTTTCATCCATTCTGCATCTTATCTACAGTATATTTTACAACTATATCTTATTGTTTTATGACTTTTTCAAACTGCAATGCATACATTAAAACAGATGCTTATTTTCCAATCAATCCTGAATTATGTATAAATAGCAGCTGTTGTATTAATTAGTCATGGCATTGCCCATTTAAGTCACTTTCCACTCATTTTTTACCACATTGGGACCATTTTTGCCCCCTTTAACTCATTTTTTGGTCACTTGCCACCCGTTATTGACACTTTCTGCCCTTTTTTGCCATTTTTCTTCCAGTGTTTGCTGCTTTTAGGTCATTTTTGCCACTTCTTTTTGTCACTTCTTGTCCATTTTTGACACTTTTATCCTGCTTTTTGCAATGTTTTGCCCCCTTTTTTTTTTTTTTACCACTTCTTGCCTATTTAAGCTACCTTCTGCAATTAAAGGCCACTATTTGCCCATTTTTCCCATCTTTTTTTCTGATTTTTGCCCAGATTAGTTACTTTTCACTCATTTTTTTGCCACATTTTTGCCACTTTGGGACCATTTTTGTCACCGTTAACTCATTTTTTGCCCCCCCCCCTGCAACTTTCTGCCCATTTATGCCACTTTTTCTTCCCATTTTTGCCACTTTTTCTCTTAGTGTTTGCCACTTTTAGCCCATTTTTGCTACCTTTAACCTATCTTAATTGCCACTTTTCACCAATTAGATTGTGGCTCTTGCAAATGCATTTTTCAGCAATTTGGCTCTTTGCCTTGAGCAGGGGTAAGTATCACTAGACTTAATAAATCGATCAACAGACTGAAATCCGCATAAAATAGAGTAAAATACAATTCTGCTCCTCCCTTAAAAATGTCCAAATGATATAGTACGGGGCTGCGAAATATTGCAAGTAAATTTAATTCAACCACAGTAAAAATGTTGTTCACAAATGGTGAAATTATGTTTCAAAAATACATGAAAATGCATAGATCTTTGTAAAAAAGACTCAACATATGTTGTTTGTCTCACTGGTTCAAGGGGCCCTGAGTAAATTCTTGCTGGGGGTCCAAAATCCCTAGCTATGCCCCTGCTGGCATAGGTCAGCTACATGGGTAGTTAACCCATGCCAGCTCCTGCGGGGTCTGTTCTCTCCTGTCAGCTGTCTTTCCCAGCAGTCACTTGGTCTTTCTGTAGTTGTCGGCTGCCCTGTTCACAGCAGCTAGGCTAGTTGTAGATCTTGAATAAAACACACGATACTTGTGCCCTACAGAAATATAACAAAAAAGGTGGTTTAGTGAAGTTGAGTCAAAGAAGTTATTCCTCAACCCAATAATATGCAACTCATTATATGCCACAAAATTAGTAGTCTACAGGGAAAAGAAAAAAATTGAACTAAAGTAAAAAAAAACAAAACAAAAAACAGCATATGTAGGTGGCAGCACTGCAACACTCACATCTACATAGTAAAGCCAGCATTTAGTCCTGGATCAACCACAAACATAAGCCATTTCTTTAATCTTGTTTTTGAGTGTAATCAGTGCATGGAATATTTAGCAAACACATTCCCTTACTTTATACTAAGTTATTTTCACTGGGACTAAAAGCATATCTTACAAAGATGTCCCATTTTCCTAAAAAAAAACAAAACAAAAAAAACCCAGCATGGTTGCATGTTTTACTTTATCATTTTATATACATTTCAAAGATTACATTGTGAGAGTATTTCCCTGACTACAGTGTGCTTTATTTGCATCTTTTATTAGAAGTTTGGAGTCTTAGAAAGTGTTTTATGATCTTTTGTTATGCTTTCGCCTTTATGAGAGAGATATGTCAGAGGTCAAATTCAAAAACCAGGGCTGCCTGCTTTGAGGACAATGGCCTCTCTGCATGGGGTGCACAAACTCCCCGCTAAGGCCACCGGTACCCCCTGGTCAAAACAAAGTCACCATCTAAGACACTTGTTATCCTTTGTTTGCTTTCATACAGCAAGTGTCTGTTAGACTGCTGATTCTCAGAAAAACAATCCAGTTTGGAGCAGTGAACAGTGGAGGTTAAACGTAAGCAAGACTCTGAGGCGCTGGATTTGCATTTGAGACTTTGATCGCCTCATTACAGGAGTGTAGTGAGGGCAGCTCTGTTCCAGAGGTATGGTGTAATTGTTAACACATGTAATGTAAATGTGTCTGATAATAAGAGGATTATTTGATAATTCTAATGGCAAAATTGACGGTGTAAAATTTGGAATGATCTTTGTTCTTCTTTTAACGGCGAAATGTCCTCAAGTTCTGACAAAACTGGCGCTTTAGCAGCATCCACGCTAATCTCTTCCTCCATGACTGCACCAGCTCTTGCTGCTGCTCATTTACGTCACAACTCTGCTGCGCCTGAAAGTACTGCCCCTCGTTGCTGATTGGTCCTGTCACTTTCTAACCGGGCCCAAGCGGTTCAGACCGGAGCTTTGCAAGATGGATTCGCCAGTGAGAAACAAGGAAACGGGTGTATCCATCTGCTTTGCAAGGTTAGGAAAATTCAACTTTGTGCATTATTCTCAAATTGATAGAAAGGTTTAAAATAATAATGTTTAAAATAATGTTTTTTATGTCAGTGTTTAGAGAGGACAGGGCAGTAGATAGACGTGGAAACTGTGGAGAGAGAAAGAGGGGAATGACATGTGGGAAAGGAGCCACAAGCTGGATTTGAATCTGGGCTGCCTGCTTTGATGACAACAGCCTGTTTGCGTGGGGTGGGTGGACATGAGCACTAGGCTGCTAGCACCTCAGAATTATTGATTTTATTTATCCATAGATTTTTAAAAGATTTATTTTGTTGGCATCGTGCCTTTATTCAGAGAGGACAGGATAGCAGACAGAGCAGGTAATCTGAGAGATGATGTACCAGAGAGGAGCCACAGGTCTGATTCGAAGCTGTGCAGCCTGCTTGGAATATTTGCTTCTGTACAAAGGATGGCCTAACTGCTAGGCCATCTGGGTTTAAATCTTCTGAAGTGGTCTTCTTACAAAATACAAGCTCAATGATGTATCACTTGAACGTTTTTCCATGTTAGAGCGCTTAGTGTAGCAACAGAAGAACAGGGCATGTTTGTGCTCAGTATGCTGAACTCTTGAAAAAATAGAACGTCATTGGTCTGGCTTTGACTCCATGACTTGTAAATGGTCCCAAAATTACTTGTTTGATAGATTACATTGTTTGAAGGCCTGAAATATTCTGTCTGAGTTTTTACCATTAAAGGTGTTCCACAGGGGTCTGTTCTGGGCCCTCTCTTGTTTACAATCTATATCAGTATCATTTTCTCCTTTATAAATAATTTTAATACCATTTCTAAGCTGATGATATGATTTTGCATTGTTTTGCTGATTCTGCACAACTTGTTGGGAAATTACACATTTCATTTAATATCTTTCAAAATTCACTTGTAACCTTAGACTTGCTTTTATTTTTTTTCCCAGGGTAGATATGTTCCTCTTGACTGTCTACATTTATCCACATAGATATGGATACATACATGTTGGTGCTAACACTGAGATCTAGATGTGACTGAATTCTGGATTTGGACCATTAGAAAGTTTTTCACCTCTTTCCTGGCAGGGTTTCATTTGGGCGGGGCAAATATGTGGGTTAGCGATGTCACCAGCCCACAGTGAGGAATGACCCCGCCCCTCTTACAGAGCAGTTCATCTCAGTACAGTCTGTTGTCAGCCGATGCCACTGCCTTTATTGAAAGATAACAGTCAGTTCAATGCTGTTTTTTTGTTCTTTGGGAGGAGGGGCGGGGCCATAGGAGTGGCCCAGGGTGTACATGCCACCTCTAAAATCTGACTGGCCACCCCAAGTGCCACCCCAGTCAGATTCATAAAAGACGTGTAGCTTGTAAGTTAAATGCATTCATGTTGAAGCAGTGACAAATCTACAACCTTAACTAATATATAAATTTTGGTCAGATAAACTATTTTATGTTTTCAAAATAAGTAGTCATGTCTTCATCACTCTTATCGCACAGAGATTTAAACCTTTACACTGGGTAGGAACTTTTGTCCTGTGATGATTTTCCAAGGGACCAATACTCAACGGACCACAGTCACCACGGCAGAAAACAAACATGCAGGCAGCATCTCCTTCTTACAGCCAATCAAAACAAAATGTATATTGATGCCTGCTGCTGTTTACTAATAAGCATTAAAAATGTTTTATTGCTAAAAGTCTCATATTTCACTCAAACCTGTTGAAGATACCAATTTTTTTCATATTAATTGCAAACAGAAAGGGTTATAAACAGTTTGATATGCATTATTTAATTTATTTAACATTTAAAGTCAGTCTTAAACCAAAAATTGGGATTTTAACTACAGGCTAAAGTTACTGAATCCAATATTTTGCTCCTCTGTGACTCTTATCTGATGTTTTTGTGGTGAGCAGTACAACTCAAAGGGAATCTGATATTTTCAAATCAGATTAGGCCACTTTCCTATTTTTCAATTTCCTAGCTGCTGTCGAGGCAGTAGTTCCATAAAGCCTATTTGAACTTTAAACATTTATAAGGCACTGTGTTCTGTTTAGAAAACAGTTATTAGGTATGTAAGTTGTTGCAATGAGGAGCTGGCATATGATCCACACACAGATATGATAAACTGTTTAATTGCATTAACTGCATATCAGATGCAGTTTTTTTTCTAGATGTTTAACATGTTTTGTTGCTTCAACATATCATAAGGGAAATGCCCATGCTGCAAATAATTATATCATTTAGGGTAAACAGTATTATTAACTGTGATTTTAAGTGGTTGTTTTAGTATTTGAATTTTACTGTGCCACCCTAATCCGAGTCTGTGCCCCT